>NW_027476488.1:0-212891 GCF_051020955.1 Megalopta genalis
GAATTTTGAAGCTAACTCGTTTGATTCTTCCGCAATTGAAGCTATATCACTTATAACCCAAGTATTTGAAGCTAAATCATTGGTTTCGCATGGATTTTAAGCTAAACCTTCTACATCCCATTGATTTACTGCTAAATCATGGGTTTCACATGGATTTGAAGCTAATTTGTTTGTTGCGCATGTAGTTCATTCTAAATAACGTATATCACAAGTATTTGTAACTAAACCATTTATTTCGCATGGATTTGAAGCTAAACACTCTACATCGCACTGATTAAAGCTATATCATGTGTTCTGCTTGGATATGAAGCTAACTCGCTTGTTTCGTCTGCATATGAAGCTATATCACTTATATCGCTAGTATCTGAAGCTAAATCATTTGTTTCGCATGGATTTGAAGATAAACCTTCTACATCGCATTGATTTGAAGCTAAATCATGTGTTTCGGTTGGATTTGAAGCTAACTCGTTTGTTGCCCCTGCATTTGAAGCTATATCACTTATATCCAAAGCGTTTGAAACTAAATCATTTGTTTCGCATGGATTGTAAGCTAAACCGTCAACATCGCATTGATTTGAAGCTAAATCATGTGTTTCGATTGGATTGGAAGTTAACTCGTTTGTTTCGTCTACATTTGAAGCTGTATCACTTATATCGCAAGTATCTGAAGCTAAATCATATGTTTCGCATGGATTTGAATCTAAACCTACTACATCTCATTGATTTGAAGCTAAATCATGTGTTTCGCATGGATTTGAAACTAACTCGTTTGTTTCGTCTGCATTTGAAGCTATATCACATATATCGCTAGTATCTGAAGCTAAATCATTTGTTTCGCATGGATTTGTAGCTAAACCTTCTACATCGCATTGATTTGCTGCTAAATCATGTGTTTCGCATGGATTTGAAGCTAAACCTTCTACATCGCATGGATTTGAAGCTAAACCTTCAACATCGCATGGATTTGAAGCTAAACCTTCTACATCGAATTGATTTGAAGCTAAATCACGTGTTTCGCTTGGATACGAAGCTAACCTGTTTGTTTCTCCTGCATTTGAAGCTATATCACTTATATCGCATGTATATGATGCTAAATCATTTATGTCGCATTGCTTTGAAGCTAAGCCTTCTACTTCGGATCGATTTGAAGCTTAATCATGTGTTTTGCATGGATTTGAAGATAACTCGTTTGTTTCGCCTGCATTTGATGCTATGTCATTTATATCGCAAGTATTTGAAGCTAAATCATTGGTTTCGCATGGATTTGAAGCTAAACCTTCTACATCCCATTGATTTGCTGCTAAATCATGGGTTTCACATGGATTTGAAACTAATTCGTTTGTTGCGCATGCAGTTGAATCTAAATAACGTATATCACAAGTATTTGTAGCTAAACCATTTATTTCGCATGGATTTGAAGCTAAACATTCTACATCGCACTGATTAAAGCTAAATCATGTGTTTCGCTTCGATATGAAGCTAACTCGTTTGTTTGGTCTGCATTTGAAGCTATATCACTTATATCGCAAGTATCTGAATCTAAATCATTTGTTTCGCATGAATTGGAAGTTAGCCTTGTACTTCGTATAGATTTGAAGTTAAATGACATGTATCGCATGGATTTTGAAGCTAACTCGTTTGATTCGTCCGCATTTGAAGCTATATCACTTATAACCCAATTGTTTGAAGCTAAATCATTTGTTTCGCATGGATTTGTTGCTAAGTCTTCTACTTCGTATCGATTTGAAGCTAAATGAAATGTATCGCATGGATTTTGAATCTAACTCGTTTGTTTCGTCTACATTTGAAGCTGTATCACTTATATCGCAAGTATCTGAAGCTAAATCATATGTTTCGCATGGATTTGAATCTAAACCTTCTACATCTCATTGATTTGAAGCTAAATCATGTGTTTCGCATGGATTTGAATCTAACTCGTTTGTTTCGTCTGCATTTGAAGCTATATCACATATATCGCTAGTATCTGAAGCTAAATCATTTGTTTCGCATGGATTTGTAGCTAAACCTTCTACATCGCATTGATTTGCTGCTAAATCATGTGTTTCGCATGGATTTGAAGCTAAACCTTCTACATCGCATGGATTTGAAGCTAAACCTTCAACATCGCATGGATTTGAAGCTAAACCTTCTACATCGAATTGATTTGAAGCTAAATCACGTGTTTCGCTTGGATACGAAGCTAACCTGTTTGTTTCTCCTGCATTTGAAGCTATATCACTTATATCGCATGTATATGATGCTAAATCATTTATGTCGCATTGCTTTGAAGCTAAGCCTTCTACTTCGGATCGATTTGAAGCTTAATCATGTGTTTTGCATGGATTTGAAGATAACTCGTTTGTTTCGCCTGCATTTGATGCTATGTCATTTATATCGCAAGTATTTGAAGCTAAATCATTGGTTTCGCATGGATTTGAAGCTAAACCTTCTACATCCCATTGATTTGCTGCTAAATCATGGGTTTCACATGGATTTGAAACTAATTCGTTTGTTGCGCATGCAGTTGAATCTAAATAACGTATATCACAAGTATTTGTAGCTAAACCATTTATTTCGCATGGATTTGAAGCTAAACATTCTACATCGCTCTGATTAAAGCTAAATCATGTGTTTCGCTTCGATATGAAGCTAACTCGTTTGTTTGGTCTGCATTTGAAGCTATATCACTTATATCGCAAGTATCTGAATCTAAATCATTTGTTTCGCATGAATTGGAAGTTAGCCTTGTACTTCGTATAGATTTGAAGTTAAATGACATGTATCGCATGGATTTTGAAGCTAACTCGTTTGATTCGTCCGCATTTGAAGCTATATCACTTATAACCCAATTGTTTGAAGCTAAATCATTTGTTTCGCATGGATTTGTTGCTAAGTCTTCTACTTCGTATCGATTTGAAGCTAAATGAAATGTATCGCATGGATTTTGAATCTAACTCGTTTGTTTCGTCTACATTTGAAGCTGTATCACTTATATCGCAAGTATCTGAAGCTAAATCATATGTTTCGCATGGATTTGAATCTAAACCTTCTACATCTCATTGATTTGAAGCTAAATCATGTGTTTCGCATGGATTTGAATCTAACTCGTTTGTTTCGTCTGCATTTGAAGCTATATCACATATATCGCTAGTATCTGAAGCTAAATCATTTGTTTCGCATGGATTTGTAGCTAAACCTTCTACATCGCATTGATTTGCTGCTAAATCATGTGTTTCTCATGGATTTGAAGCTAAACCTTCTACATCGCATGGATTTGAAGCTAAACCTTCAACATCGCATGGATTTGAAGCTAAACCTTCTACATCCCATTGATTTGCTGCTAAATCATGGGTTTCACATGGATTTGAAACTAATTCGTTTGTTGCGCATGCAGTTGAATCTAAATAACGTATATCACAAGTATTTGTAGCTAAACCATTTATTTCGCATGGATTTGAAGCTAAACATTCTACATCGCTCTGATTAAAGCTAAATCATGTGTTTCGCTTCGATATGAAGCTAACTCGTTTGTTTGGTCTGCATTTGAAGCTATATCACTTATATCGCAAGTATCTGAATCTAAATCATTTGTTTCGCATGAATTGGAAGTTAGCCTTGTACTTCGTATAGATTTGAAGTTAAATGACATGTATCGCATGGATTTTGAAGCTAACTCGTTTGATTCGTCCGCATTTGAAGCTATATCACTTATAACCCAATTGTTTGAAGCTAAATCATTTGTTTCGCATGGATTTGTTGCTAAGTCTTCTACTTCGTATCGATTTGAAGCTAAATGAAATGTATCGCATGGATTTTGAATCTAACTCGTTTGTTTCGTCTACATTTGAAGCTGTATCACTTATATCGCAAGTATCTGAAGCTAAATCATATGTTTCGCATGGATTTGAATCTAAACCTTCTACATCTCATTGATTTGAAGCTAAATCATGTGTTTCGCATGGATTTGAAACTAACTCGTTTGTTTTCGTCTGCATTTGAAGCTATATCACATATATCGCTAGTATCTGAAGCTAAATCATTTGTTTCGCATGGATTTGTAGCTAAACCTTCTACATCGCATTGATTTGCTGCTAAATCATGTGTTTCGCATGGATTTGAAGCTAAACCTTCTACATCGCATGGATTTGAAGCTAAACCTTCAACATCGCATGGATTTGAAGCTAAACCTTCTACATCGCATTGATTTGAAGCTAAATCACGTGTTTCGCTTGGATACGAAGCTAACCTGTTTGTTTCTCCTGCATTTGAAGCTATATCACTTATATCGCATGTATATGATGCTAAATCATTTATGTCGCATTGCTTTGAAGCTAAGCCTTCTACTTCGGATCGATTTGAAGCTTAATCATGTGTTTTGCATGGATTTGAAGATAACTCGTTTGTTTCGCCTGCATTTGATGCTATGTCATTTATATCGCAAGTATTTGAAGCTAAATCATTGGTTTCGCATGGATTTGAAGCTAAACCTTCTACATCCCATTGATTTGCTCCTAAATCATGGGTTTCACATGGATTTGAAACTAATTCGTTTGTTGCGCATGCAGTTGAATCTAAATAACGTATATCACAAGTATTTGTAGCTAAACCATTTATTTCGCATGGATTTGAAGCTAAACATTCTACATCGCTCTGATTAAAGCTAAATCATGTGTTTCGCTTCGATATGAAGCTAACTCGTTTGTTTGGTCTGCATTTGAAGCTATATCACTTATATCGCAAGTATCTGAATCTAAATCATTTGTTTCGCATGAATTGGAAGTTAGCCTTGTACTTCGTATAGATTTGAAGTTAAATGACATGTATCGCATGGATTTGAAGCTAACTCGTTTGATTCGTCTGCATTTGAAGCTATATCACTTATATCCCAATTCATTGAAGCTAAATCATTTGTTTCGCATGGATTTGTTGCTAAGTCTTCTACTTCGTATCGATTTGAAGCTAAATGAAATGTATCGCATGGATTTTGAATCTAACTTGTTTGATTCGTCTGCTTGTAAAGCTATATCACTTATATCCCAAGTGTTTGAAGCTAAATCATTTGTTTCGCATGGATTTGAATCTAAACCTTCTACATCGCATTGATTTGCAGCTAAATCATGTGTTTCACTTGGATTAGAAGGCTAAGTCGTTAGTTTTGCCTGCATTTGAAGCTATATCACCTATATCCCAAGTTTTTGAAGCTCAATCATTTGCTTCGCAAGGATTTGAAGCTAAACCTTCTACAACGCATTGATTTGATGCTAAATCATGTGATTTGCTTGGATTTGAAGCTAACTCGTTTGTTTCGGCTGCATTTGTAGCTATATCATTTATATCGCAAGTATTTGAAGCCAAATCATTTGTGTCGCATGGATTTGAATCTAAACCTTCTACATCTCATTGATTTGAAGCTAAATCATGTGTTTCGCTTGTATTTAAAGCTAGCTCGTTTGTTTCGTCTGCATTGAAGCTATATCACTTATATCGTAAGTGTTGAAGCTCAATAATTTGTCTCGCATGGATTTCAAGCTAAACCCTCTACATCGCATTGATTTGTAGCTAAATCACGTGTTCCGCTTGGATTTGAAGCTAAACGTTCTACATCGCATTGATTTGACGCTAAATCATGTGTTTCGCTTGGATTTGAAGCTAAAACTTCTACATCGCATCGATTTGCAGCAAAATCATGTGTTTCGCAATGGATTTGAAGCTAACTCGTTAGAGTCGCCTTCATTTAAAGCTATATCAGTTATGTCGCAAGTATCTGAAGCTAAATCACTTGTATCTCATGGATTTGAAGCTATACCTTCTACATCGCATTGATGTTCCGTATGGATTTGAAGCTAAGCCTTGTACTTCGCATTGATTTGAAGTTAAATCATTTGTTTCGCATGGATTTGAAGCTAACTCGTTAGTTTCGCCTGCATTTGAAGCTATATTACTTATATCGCAAGTAGCTGAACCTAAATCATTTGTTTCGCATGGATTTGAAGCTAACTCGTTAGTTTCGCTTGCATTTGATGCTATATCACTTATATCGCAAGTATCTGAAGCTAAATCATTTGTTTCGCATGAATTTGAAGCTAAACCTTCTACAACGCATTGATTTGAAGCTAAATCATGTGATTTGCTTGGATTTGAAGCTAACTCGTTTGTTTCGTCTGCATTTGAAGCTATATCACTTATATCCCAAGCGTTAGAAACTAAATCATTTGTTTCGCATGGATTTGAAGGTAAACCTTCAACATTGCATTGATTTGAAGCTAAATCATGTGTTTCGATTAGATTGGAAGTTAACTCGTTTGTTTCGTCTACATTTGAAGCTGTTTCACTTGTATCGCAAGTATCTCAAGCTAAATCATTTGTTCCGCATGGATTTGAAGCTAAACCTTCTACATCGCATTGATTTGCAGCTAAATCATGTATTTCGCATGGATTTGAAACTAACTCGTTTGTTTCGTCTGCATTTGAAGCTATATCACATATATCCCAAGTGTTTGAAGCTATATCATTTGTTTCGCATGGATTTGAAGCTAGACCTTCTACATCGCATTGATTTGCAGCTAAATCATGTGTTTCGCATGAATTTGAAGCAAACTCGTTGGTTTCTCCAGCATTTGAAGCTATATCACTTATATCGCAAGTATCTGATCATAAATCATTTGTTTCTCATGGATTTCAATATAAGCCTTCTACTTCGCATTGATTTGAAGCTGAATCATTTGTTCCGCATGAATTTGAAGCTAACCCGTTTGTTTCACATGCTGTTGAACCTAAATGATGTATATCAAAAGTATTTGAAGCTGAACTATTTGTTTCGCATGGATTTGAAGCTAAACCTTCTAAATCGCATTGATTTGAAGCTAAATCATGTGTTTCGCATGGATTTGTAGCTTACTCGTGTGTATCGTTTGCATTTGAAGCTGTATCACTTATATCGCAAGTATCTGGAACAAAATCATGTGTTTCGCATGGATACGAAGCTAACGCGTTCGTTTCGCCAGCATTTGAAGCTATATCACTTATATCACAAGTATCTCAAGCTAAATCATTTGTTTCGCATGGATTTGAAGCTACACCTTCTACATCGCATTGATTTGCAGCTAAATCATGTTTTTCGCTTGGATTTGAAGCTAAACCGTCTACATTGCATTGATTTGAAGCTAAATCATATGTTTCGCATGGATTTGAAGCTAACTCGTTTGTCTCCTGCACTTGATGCTACACCACTTATATCGCATGTATCCGATTGCTAAATCATTTGTGTCGCATGGATTTGAAGCTAAACCTTCAACATCGCATGGATTTGAAGCTAAATCTTCTGCGTCGCATTGATTTGAAGCTAAATCATGTGTTTCGCTTGGATATGAAGCTAAATCGTTTGTGTGGTCTGCATTTGAAGCTATATCACTTACATAGAAAGTATCTGAAGCTAAATCATTTGTGTCGCATGGATTGAAGCTAAACCTTCCACATAGCATTGATTTGAAGCTTAATCATGTGTTTTGCATGGATATTAAGCTAACTCGTTTGTTTCCTCTGCAATTGAAGCTATATCACTTATATCGCAAGTATCTGAATCTAAATCATTTGTTTCGCATGGATTTGAAGCTAAGCCTTCTACTTCGTATCGATTTGAAGTTAAATGATATGTATCGCATCGATTTTGAAGCTAACTCGTTTGATTCGTCAGCATTTGAAGCTATATCACTTATATCCCAATTGTTTGAAGCTAAATCATTTGTTTCGCATGGATTTGAAGCTAAACCTTCTACATCGCATTGATTTGAAGTTAAATCATGTGTTTCGCTTGGATTTGAAGCTAACTCGTTTGTTTCGTCTGCATTTGAAGCTATATCACTTATATCGCAAGTATCTGAACCTAAATCATTTGTTTCTCATGGATTTCAATATAAGCCTTCTACTTCGCATTGATTTGAAGCTGAATCATTTGTTCCGCATGAATTTGAAGCTAACCCGTTTGTTTCACATGCTGTTGAACCTAAGTGATGTATATCAAAAGTATTTGAAGCTGAACTATTTGTTTCGCATGGATTTGAAGCTAAACCTTCTAAATCGCATTGATTTGAAGCTAAATCATGTGATTCGCTTGGATTTGAAGTTAACTCGTTTTTTTTCGTCTGCATTTTAAGCTATGTCACTTATATCGCAAGTATTTGAAGCCAATTCATTTATGTCGCATGGATTTGTAACTAAACCTTCTACATCGTATTTACTTGAAGCAAAACCTTCTACATTGCATTGATTTAAAGCTAAACCTTCTACATCGCATTGCTTTGAAACTAAGCCTTCTACTTCGCATCGATTTGAAGCTTAATCATGTGTTTTGCATGGATTTGAAGCTAACACGTTTGTTTCGCCTGCATTTGATGCTATGTCACTTATATCGCAAGTATTTGAAGCTAAATCATTGGTTTCGCATGGATTCAAAAATCAGCCTTCTACTTCGCATTGGTTTGAAGCAAAATAATGTGTTTCGCATGGATTTGAAGCTAAGCCTGCTACTTCGCATTGATATGAAGCCAATTCATGTGTTTCGCTTGGATTAGAATCTAACTCGTTTGTTTCGTCTCCATTTGAAGCTATATCACTTATATCGCAAGTATCTGATGCTAAATCATTTGTTTCGCATGTATTTGAAGCTAAACCTTCTGCATCGCATTGATTTGAAGCTAAATCACGTGTTTCACTTGGATACGAAGCTAACCCGCTTGTTTCTCGTTCATTTGAAGCTATATCACTTATATCGCATGTATATGATGCTAAATCATTTATGTCGCATGGATTTGAAGCTAAACCTTCTACATGGTATTGATTTGAAGCAAAACCTTCTACATGGCATTAATTTAAAGCTAAACCATCTACATCGCATTGCATTGAAGCTAAGCCTTCTACTTCGCATCGATTTGAAGCTTAATCATGTGTTTTGCATGGATTTGAAGCTAACTCGTTTGTTTCTACTGCAGTTGAAGCTATATCACTTATATCGCAAGTATCTGAACCTAAATCATTTGTTTCGCATGGATTTGAAGCTAAGCCTTCTACTTCGTATCGATTTGAAGATAAATGAAATGTATCGCATGGATTTGAAGCTAACTCGTTTGATTCCTCTGCATTGGAAGCTATGTCATTTATATCCCAAGTGTTTAGACGATAAATCATTTGTTTCGCATGGATTTGAATCTAAATCTTCTACATCGCATTGATTTGAAGCTACATCATGTGATTTGCTTGGATTTGAATCTAACTCGTTCGCTTCGGCTGCATTTGAAGCTATATCACTTATATCTCAATTGTTTGAAGCTAAATCATTTGTTTCGCATGGATTTGAAGCAATACCTTCTGCACAGCATTGATTTGAAGCTAAATCGTGTGGTTTGCATGGATTTGATGCTAACTCGTTAGTTTCGACGGCATTTGAAGCTATATCACTTATATCGCAAATATCTGAATCTAAATCATTTGTTTCGCATGGATTTGAAGCTAAGCCTTCTACTTCGTAACGATTTGAAGTTATATGATATGTGTTGCATGGATTTTGAAGTTAACTCGTTTGATTCGTCAGCATTTGAAGCTATATCACTTATATCCCAATTGTTTGAAGCTAAATCATTCGTTTCGCATGGATTTGAATCTCAACCTTCTACATCGCATTGATTTGAAGCTGAATCATGTGATTCGCTTGGATTTGAAGCTAACTCGCTTGATTCGGCTGCATTTGAAGCTATATCACTTATATCCCAATTGTTTGAAGCTAAATCATTTGTTTCGCATAGATTTGAATCTAAACCATCTACATCGCATTGCTTTGAAGCTAAACCTTCTACTTCGCTTCGATTTGAAGCTTAATCATGTGTTTTGCATGATTTGAAGCTAACTCGTTAGTTTCGACGGCATTTGAAGCTATATCACTTATATCGCAAGTATCTGAATCTAAAGCATTTGTTTCGCATGGATTTGAAGCTAAAACTTCTGCATCGCATTGATTTGAAGCTAAATGATGTGTTTTGCCTGGATTTGATGCTAACTCGTTTGCATCCCCTGCATTTGAAGCTATGTCATTTATATCCCAAGTGTTTAGACGATAAATCATTTGTTTCGCATGGATTTGAATCTAAATCTTCTACATCGCATTGATTTGAAGCTACATCATCTGTTTCGCATGGATTTGTAGCTAACTCGTTTGTTTCGTCTGCAGTTGAAGCTATATCACTTACATCGCAAGTATCTGAACCTAAATCATTTGTTTCGCATGGATTTGAAGCTAAGCCTTCTACTTCGTATCGATTTGAAGATAAATGAAATGTATCGCATGGATTTGAAGCTAACTCGTTTGATTCCTCTGCATTTGAAGCAATGTCACTTATATCCCAAGTGTTTAGAAGCTAAATCATTTGTTTTCGCATGGATTTGAACCTAAACCTTCTACATCGCATTGATTTGAAGCTAAATCATGTGTTTCGCATGGATTTTGAAGCTAACTCGTTTGCTTCGGCTGCATTTGAAGCTATATCACTTATATCTCAATTGTTTGAAGCTAAATCATTTGTTTCGCATGGATTTGAAGCAATACCTTCTGCACAGGCATTGATTTGAAGCTAAATCATGTTTTTGGCTTGGATTTGCAGCTAACACGTTTGTTTCGCATGCAGTTGAAGCTATATCATGTATATCACAAGTATTTGAAGCTAATCCACTCGATTCGCATGAATTTGCAGCTAAGCCTTCTACTTCGCATTGATTTGAAGCAAAACCATATGTTTAGCATGGTTTTGAAGCTAAATCGTTTGTTTCGCATGCAGTTTAAGCTATACCACCTATATCCCAAGTGTTTGAAGCTCAACCATTCGTTTGGCATGGTTTTGAAGCTAAACTTTCTAAATCGTATTGATTCGAAGCTAAATCATCTCATTCGCTTGGATATGAAGCTAACTCGTTTGTTTCGTCTGCATTTGCAGCTATATCACTCATATCGCAAATATCTGATGCTAAATCATTGCTTTCGCATGGATTTGAAGCTAAACCTACTACATCGCATTGATTTGCTGCTAAATCATGTGTTTCGCATGGATTTGAAGCTTACTCGTTAGTTTCGAATGCATTTGAAGCAATATCACTTATATCGCAAGTATCTGAATCTAAATCATTTGTTTCGCATGGATTTGAAGCTAAGCCTTCTACTTCGTATCGATTTGAAGTTAAATGATATGTACCGCATGGATTTTGAAACTAACTCGTTTGATTCGACCGCATTTGAAGCTATATCACTTATATCTCAATTGTTTGAAGCAAATCATTTGTTTCGCATTGATTTGAAGCTAAACCTTCTGCATCGCATTGATTCGAAGCTAAATCAAGTGTTTTGCACGGATTTGATGCTAACTCGTTAGTTTCGACGGCATTTGAAGGTATATCACTTATATCGCAAGTATCTGAAGCTAAATCATTTGTTTCGCATGGATTTGAAGCTAAGCCTTCTACTTCGTATCGATTTGAAGTTAAATGATATGTATCGCATGGATTTTGAAGCTAACTCGTTTGATTCGTCAGCATTTGAAGCTATAACACTTATATCCCAAGTGTTTGAAGCCAAATCATTTGTTTCGCATGGAATTGAAGCTAAACCTTCCACATAGCATTGATTTGAAGCTTAATCATGTGTTTTGCATGGATTTGAAGCTAACTCTTTTGTTTCCCTTGCATTTGAACCTATATTACCTATATCGCAAGTATCTGATGCTAAATCATTTGTTTCGCACGTATTTGAAGCTAAACCTTCTACATAGCATTGATTTGAAGCTGAATCATGTGTTTCGCTTGAATTTGAAGCTACCTCGTTTGTTTCACATGCAGTTGAAGCTGAATCATGTATATCAAAAGTATTTGATGCTGATCCATTTGTTTCGCATGAATATTAAGCTAAGACATGTGTTTCGAATTAATTTGAAGCTAAATCATGTGTTTCGCATGGATTTGAAGCTAAGTCGTTTGTTTCGCCTGCATTTGAAGCTAAATAATGTATGTCACAAGTATTTGTAGCGAAACCATTCGATTTGCATTGATTTGTAGCTAAGCCTTCTACTGCGCATTGATTTGAAGCTAAATCATGTGTTTCGGTTGAATTTGAACCTAATTCGTTTGTTTCGCATGCAGATGAAACTAAATCATGTATAGAACAAGTATTTGAAGCTATACTATTCGTTTCGCATGGGTTTGAAAACTAAACCTTCTACTTCGCATTGACTTGAAGCTAATTCATGTGTTTCGCAAGGATTTGAAACTAAACATTCTACATCGCATTGATTTCAAGCTAAATCATGTGTTTTGCATGGATTTGATGCTAACTCGTTTGTTTCCCCTGCATTTGAAGATATATCAGTTATGTCGCAAGTATCTGATGCTAAATCATTTGTTTCGCATGGATGTCAAGCTAAACCTTCTACATCGCATTGATTTACAGCTAAATCATGTCTTTCGCATGATTTGAAGCTAACTCTTTCGTTTCGCCTGCATTTGATGCTATATCACTTATATCGCAAGTATCTGAAGCTAAATCATTTGTTTCGCATGGATTTGAAGTTAAACCTTCTACATCGCATTGATTTCAAGCTGAATCATGTTTGTCGCTTGAACTTTGAGCTAACATGTTTATTTCACGTGCAGTTGAAGCTAAATCATGTATATCACAAGTATTTGAAGTTAACCTATTCGTTTCACTTGGATTTGAAACTAAGCCTTCTACTTAGCATTGATTTGAAGCTAAATCATGTGTTTCGCATTGATCTGAAGCTAACTCATTTGGTTTCCCCTGCATTTGAAGCTATATCAGTAATTTCGCAAGTATCTGATGCTAAATCAATTGTTTCGCATGGATTTGAAGCTAACTCGTTTGTTTCGTCTGCCATTGAAGTTATATCTCTTATATCCCAAGTGTTTGAAGCTAAATCATTTGTTTCGCATGGATTTGAAGCTAATCCTTCTACTGCGAATCGATTTGGAGCTAAATGATATGTATAGCATGGATTTTGAAGCTAACTCGTTGGATTCGTCTGCATTTGAAGTTACTTAACTTATATCCCAAGTGTTTGAAGCTAAATCATTTGATTCGCATGGATTTGAAGCTGAGCCTTCTACTTCGCAATCATTTGAAGCTACATCGAGTGTTCCGCTTGTATTTGATGCTAACTCGTTTGTTTCGCATGCTGTTGAAGCTAAATCATGTTTATCACAAGTATTTGAAGCTAAACCATTTGTTCGCATGGATTTGAAGCTAAGCCTCCTACTTCGCATTGATTTCAAGCTGAATCATGTTTGTCGCTTGAACTTTCAGCTAACACGTTTGTTTCAGGTGCAGTTGAAGCTAAATCATGTATATCACAAGTATTTGAAGTTAACCAATTCATTTCACTTGGATTTGAAACTAAGCCTACTACTTAGCATTGATTTGAAGCTAAATTATTTTGTTCCGTATTGATTTGAAGCTAAGCCTTGTACTTCCCATTGATTTGAAGTTAAATCATTTGTTTCGCTTGGATTTGAAGCTAACTCGTTTGTTTCGTCTGCGTTTGAAGCTATGTCGCTTATATCCCAAGTATCTGAACCTAAATCATTTGTTTCGCATGGATTTGAACCTAATCCTTCTACTTCGAAATTATTTAAAGCTAAATCATGTGTATCGCATGGATTTTCAAGCTAACTCGTTTGATTTGTCTGCATTTGAAGCTATATTACTTATATCGCAAGTATCTGAACCTAAATCATTTGTTTCGCATGGATTTGAAGCTAAGACTTCTACTCCGTATCGATTTGATGATAAATGATATGTATCGCATGGATTTTTAAGCTATCTCGTTGATTCGTCTGCATTTGGAGCTATATCACTTATATCCCAAGTGTTTGAAGCTATATCATTTGTTTCGCATGGATTTGAAGCTAAACCTTCTACATCGCAATGATTTGAAGCAAAATCATATGTTTCGCTTGGATTTGAAGCTAAACCTTCTAAATCACATTGATTTGAATCTAAATCATGTGATTCGCTTGGATTTGAAGCTAACTCATTTGTTTCGTCTGCGTTTGAAGCAATTTCACTTATATCGCAAGTATGTGAAGCTAAATTATTGGATTCGCATGGATTTGAAGTTAACCCTTCTACATCGCACTGATTTGCAGCTAAATCATTGGTTTCGCATGGATTTGAAGCTAACCCTTCTACATCGCACTGATTTGCAGCTGAATCATTTGTTTCGCATCGATTCGAAGCTAACTCGTTTGATTCGTCTGCATTTGAAGCTATATCACTTATATCCCACGTGATTGAAGCTAAATCATTTGTTTCGCATGGATTTGAAGCTAAACCATCTACGTCGCATTGATTTGCAGCTAAATCATGTGTCTCGCATGGATTTGAAGCTAACTCGTTTGATTCGTTTGCATTTGAAGCTATATCAGTTATATCACAAGTATCTGATGCTAAATCATTTATTTCGCACGGATTTGAATCAAAATCATCTACATCGCATGGATTTGCAGCTTAATCATGTGTTTCGCATGGATTTGAAGCTAACTCGTTTGTTTCTCATGCAGTTTAAGCTAAATCATGTATATCACATGTATTGAAGCTAAACCATTTGATTCGCATGGATTTGAAGCTAAGCCTTCTTCTTCGCATCGATTTGAAGCTAAATCATGTGTTTCACATGGTTTTAAAGCTAACGCGTTTGTTTCGCATGCAGTTCAAGCTAAATCATGTATATCATATGTATATGAAACTAAACGATTTTATTGCAAGTATTTGATGCTGATCCTTCTACTTCGCATTGATTTGAAGCTGAATCATGTGTTTCGCTTGAATTTGAAGCTACCTCGTTTGTTTCACATGCAGTTGAAGCTGAATCATGTATATCAAAAGTATTTGATGCTGATCCATTTGTTTCGCATGAATATTAAGCTAAGACATGTGTTTCGAAATTAATTTGAAGCTAAATCATGTGTTTCGCATGGATTTGAAGCTAAGTCGTTTGTTTCGCCTGCATTGGAAGCTAAATAATGTATGTCACAAGTATTTGTAGCGAAACCATTCGATTTGCATTGATTTGTAGCTAAGCCTTCTACTGCGCATTGATTTGAAGCTAAATCATGTGTTTCGGTTGAATTTGAACCTAACTCGTTTGTTTCGCATGCAGATGAAACTAAATCATGTATAGAACAAGTATTTGAAGCTATACTATTCGTTTCGCATGGGTTTGAAACTAAGCCTTCTACTTCGCATTGACTTGAAGCTAATTCATGTGTTTCGCAAGGATTTGAAACTAAACATTCTACATCGCATTGATTTGAAGCTAAATCATGTGTTTTGCATGGATTTGATGCTAACTCGTTTGTTTCCCCTGCATTTGAAGATATATCAGTTATGTCGCAAGTATCTGATGCTAAATCATTTGTTTCGCATGGATGTCAAGCTGAACCTTCTACATCGCATTGATTTACAGCTAAATCATGTCTTTCGCATGGATTTGAAGCTAACTCTTTCGTTTCGCCTGCATTTGATGCTATATCACTTATATCGCAAGTATCTGAATCTAAATCATTTGTTTCGCATGGATTTGAAGTTAAACCTTCTACATCGTATTGATTTCAAGCTGAATCATGTTTGTCGCTTGAACTTTGAGCTAACATGTTTATTTCACGTGCAGTTGAAGCTAAATCATGTATATCACAAGTATTTGATGCTGATCCATTTGTTTCGCATGAATATTAAGCTAAGACATGTGTTTCGAATTAATTTGAAGCTAAATCATGTGTTTCGCATGGATTTGAAGCTAAGTCGTTTGTTTCGCCTGCATTTGAAGCTAAATAATGTATGTCACAAGTATTTGTAGCGAAACCATTCGATTTGCATTGATTTGTAGCTAAGCCTTCTACTGCGCATTGATTTGAAGCTAAATCATGTGTTTCGGTTGAATTTGAACCTAATTCGTTTGTTTCGCATGCAGATGAAACTAAATCATGTATAGAACAAGTATTTGAAGCTATACTATTCGTTTCGCATGGGTTTGAAACTAAACCTTCTACTTCGCATTGACTTGAAGCTAATTCATGTGTTTCGCAAGGATTTGAAACTAAACATTCTACATCGCATTGATTTGAAGCTAAATCATGTGTTTTGCATGGATTTGATGCTAACTCGTTTGTTTCCCCTGCATTTGAAGATATATCAGTTATGTCGCAAGTATCTGATGCTACATCATTTGTTTCGCATGGATGTCAAGCTAAACCTTCTACATCGCATTGATTTACAGCTAAATCATGTCTTTCGCATGGATTTGAAGCTAACTCTTTCGTTTCGCCTGCATTTGATGCTATATCACTTATATCGCAAGTATCTGAATCTAAATCATTTGTTTCGCATGGATTTGAAGTTAAACCTTCTACATCGTATTGATTTCAAGCTGAATCATGTTTGTCGCTTGAACTTTGAGCTAACATGTTTATTTCACGTGCAGTTGAAGCTAAATCATGTATATCACAAGTATTTGATGCTGATCCATTTGTTTCGCATGAATATTAAGCTAAGACATGTGTTTCGAATTAATTTGAAGCTAAATCATGTGTTTCGCATGGATTTGAAGCTAAGTCGTTTGTTTCGCCTGCATTTGAAGCTAAATAATGTATGTCACAAGTATTTGTAGCGAAACCATTCGATTTGCATTGATTTGTAGCTAAGCCTTCTACTGCGCATTGATTTGAAGCTAAATCATGTGTTTCGGTTGAATTTGAACCTAATTCGTTTGTTTCGCATGCAGATGAAACTAAATCATGTATAGAACAAGTATTTGAAGCTATACTATTCGTTTCGCATGGGTTTGAAACTAAACCTTCTACTTCGCATTGACTTGAAGCTAATTCATGTGTTTCGCAAGGATTTGAAACTAAACATTCTACATCGCATTGATTTGAAGCTAAATCATGTGTTTTGCATGGATTTGATGCTAACTCGTTTGTTTCCCCTGCATTTGAAGATATATCAGTTATGTCGCAAGTATCTGATGCTACATCATTTGTTTCGCATGGATGTCAAGCTAAACCTTCTACATCGCATTGATTTACAGCTAAATCATGTCTTTCGCATGGATTTGAAGCTAACTCTTTCGTTTCGCCGGCATTTGATGCTATATCACTTATATCGCAAGTATCTGAAGCTAAATCATTTGTTTCGCATGGATTTGAAGTTAAACCTTCTACATCGCATTGATTTCAAGCTGAATCATGTTTGTCGCTTGAACTTTGAGCTAACATGTTTATTTCACGTGCAGTTGAAGCTAAATCATGTATATCACAAGTATTTGAAGTTAACCTATTCGTTTCACTTGGATTTGAAACTAAGCCTTCTACTTAGCATTGATTTGAAGCTAAATCATGTGTTTCGCATTGATCTGAAGCTAACTCATTTGTTTCCCCTGCATTTGAAGCTATATCAGTAATTTCGCAAGTATCTGCTGCTAAATCAATTGTTTCGCATGGATTTGAAGCTAACTCGTTTGTTTCGTCTGCCATTGAAGTTATATCTCTTATATCCCAAGTGTTTGAAGCTAAATCATTTGTTTCGCATGGATTTGAAGCTAATCCTTCTACTGCGAATCGATTTGGAGCTAAATGATATGTATAGCATGGATTTTGAAGCTAACTCGTTGGATTCGTCTGCATTTGAAGTTACTTAACTTATATCCCAAGTGTTTGAAGCTAAATCATTTGATTCGCATGGATTTGAAGCTGAGCCTTCTACTTCGCAATCATTTGAAGCTACATCGAGTGTTCCGCTTGTATTTGATGCTAACTCGTTTGTTTCGCATGCTGTTGAAGCTAAATCATGTTTATCACAAGTATTTGAAGCTAAACCATTTGTTTCGCATGGATTTGAAGCTAAGCCTCCTACTTCGCATTGATTTCAAGCTGAATCATGTTTGTCGCTTGAACTTTCAGCTAACACGTTTGTTTCAGGTGCAGTTGAAGCTAAATCATGTATATCACAAGTATTTGAAGTTAACCAATTCATTTCACTTGGATTTGAAACTAAGCCTACTACTTAGCATTGATTTGAAGCTAAATTATTTTGTTCCGTATTGATTTGAAGCTAAGCCTTGTACTTCCCATTGATTTGAAGTTAAATCATTTGTTTCGCTTGGATTTGAAGCTAACTCGTTTGTTTCGTCTGCGTTTGAAGCTATGTCGCTTATATCCCAAGTATCTGAACCTAAATCATTTGTTTCGCATGGATTTGAACCTAATCCTTCTACTTCGAAGTTATTTAAAGCTAAATCATGTGTATCGCATGGATTTTCAAGCTAACTCGTTTGATTTGTCTGCATTTGAAGCTATATTACTTATATCGCAAGTATCTGAACCTAAATCATTTGTTTCGCATGGATTTGAAGCTAAGACTTCTACTCCGTATCGATTTGATGATAAATGATATGTATCGCATGGATTTTTAAGCTATCTCGTTGATTCGTCTGCATTTGGAGCTATATCACTTATATCCCAAGTGTTTGGAGCTATATCATTTGTTTCGCATGGATTTGAAGCTAAACCTTCTACATCGCAATGATTTGAAGCAAAATCATATGTTTCGCTTGGATTTGAAGCTAAACCTTCTAAATCACATTGATTTGAATCTAAATCATGTGATTCGCTTGGATTTGAAGCTAACTCATTTGTTTCGTCTGCGTTTGAAGCAATTTCACTTATATCGCAAGTATGTGAAGCTAAATTATTGGATTCGCATGGATTTGAAGTTAACCCTTCTACATCGCACTGATTTGCAGCTAAATCATTGGTTTCGCATGGATTTGAAGCTAACCCTTCTACATCGCACTGATTTGCAGCTGAATCATTTGTTTCGCATCGATTCGAAGCTAACTCGTTTGATTCGTCTGCATTTGAAGCTATATCACTTATATCCCACGTGATTGAAGCTAAATCATTTGTTTCGCATGGATTTGAAGCTAAACCATCTACGTCGCATTGATTTGCAGCTAAATCATGTGTCTCGCATGGATTTGAAGCTAACTCGTTTGATTCGTTTGCATTTGAAGCTATATCAGTTATATCACAAGTATCTGATGCTAAATCATTTATTTCGCACGGATTTGAATCAAAATCATCTACATCGCATGGATTTGCAGCTTAATCATGTGTTTCGCATGGATTTGAAGCTAACTCGTTTGTTTCTCATGCAGTTTAAGCTAAATCATGTATATCACATGTATTTGAAGCTAAACCATTTGATTCGCATGGATTTGAAGCTAAGCCTTCTTCTTCGCATCGATTTGAAGCTAAATCATGTGTTTCACATGGTTTTAAAGCTAACGCGTTTGTTTCGCATGCAGTTCAAGCTAAATCATGTATATCATATGTATATGAAACTAAACGATTTTATTGCAAGTATTTGATGCTGATCCTTCTACTTCGCATTGATTTGAAGCTGAATCACGTGTTTCGCTTGAATTTGAAGCTACCTCGTTTGTTTCACATGCAGTTGAAGCTGAATCATGTATATCAAAAGTATTTGATGCTGATCCATTTGTTTCGCATGAATATTAAGCTAAGACATGTGTTTCGAATTAATTTGAAGTTAAATCATGTGATTCGCATGGATTTGAAGCTAACTCGTTTCTTTCGCCTACATTTGAAGCTAAATCATGTTTATCACAAGTATTTGAAGCTAAATCATTTGTTTCGCATGGATTTGAAGCTAATCCTTCCACTTCGCATTGATTTAAAGCTAAGTCATGTGTATCGCTTGGATTTTGATGCTAACTCGTTTGATTAGTCTGCATTTGATGCTATATCAATTATATCGCAACTATCTGATGCTGAATCATTTGCTTCGCATGGATTTGAAGCTAAATCTTCTACATCGCATTCATTTGCAGCTAAATCATGTGTTTCGCATGGATTTGAAGCTACATCATTTGTTTCGTCTGCATTTGAAGCTATATCACTTATATCCCAAGTGTTTGAAGCTTAATCACTTGTTTCGCATGGATTTGAAGCTAAACCTTCTACATCGCATTGATTTGAAGCTAAATCGTGTGTATCTCATGGATTTTGAAGCTAAATCGTTTGATTCGTCTGCATTTGAAGCTATATCACTTATATCGCAAGTACCTGTTCTAAATCATGTGTCTCGCATGGATTTGAAGCTAACTCGTTTGATGCGTCTGCATTTAAAGCTATATCACTTATATCGCAATTGTATGAAGCTAAATCATTTGTTTCGCATGGATTTGTAGCTAAGCCTTCTACTTCGTATCGATTTGAAGCTAAATGAAATGTATCGCATGGACTTTGAAGCTAACTCGTTTGATTCGTCTGCATTTAAAGCTATATCACTTATATCCCAAGTGTTTGAAGCTAAATCATTTGTTTCGCATGGATTTGAAGCTAAACCTTCTACATCGCATTGATTTGAAGCTAAATCATGTGTTCCGTATGGATTTGAAGCTAAGCCTTGTACTTCACATTGATTTGAAGTTAAATCATTTGTTTCGCATGGATTTGAAGCTAACTCGTCAGTTTCGCCTGCATTTGAAGCTATATTACTTATATCGCAAGTAGCTGAACCTAAATCATTTGTTTCGCATGGATTTGAAGCTAAACCTTCTACATCGCATTGATTAGAAGCTAAATCGTGTTATCTCATGGATTTTGAAGCCAAATCGTTCGTTTCGCTTGCATTTCATGCTATATCAATTATATCGCAAGTATCTGAAGCTAAATCATTTGTTTCGCATGTATTTGAAGCTAAATCGTTTGTTCAAAATCTTTATTTTGCACGAATTTGAAGCGAAATCGTGTGTTTCGCATGATATTGAAGCTAAATCGTTTGTTTCGCGTTGATTTAAAGCTAATTCGTGTATTTCGCATGAATCTGAAGCTAAATTGTTCATTTCGCATGAATTTGAAGCTAAATAGTTTGTTTAAAATCTCTATTTCGCACAAATTTGAAGCGACATCGTGTGTTTCGCATGATATTGAAGCTAAATCGTATGTTTCGCGTGAATTTGAAGCTGATTCGTGTATTTCGCATGAATCTGAAGCTAAATTGTTCATTTGGCATAAATTTGAAGCTAAATCGTTTGTTTAAAATCGCTATTTCGCACGAATTTCAATCGAAATCGTGTGTTTCGCATGATATTGAAGATAAATCGTATGTTTCGCGTTGATTTAAAGCTAATTCGTGTATTTCGCGAGAATCCGAAACCAAATTGTTCATATCGCATGTATTTGAAGCTAAATTGTTCATTTCTCATGAATATGAAGCTAAATAGTTTGTTTAAAATCGTTATTTCGCACGAATTTGAATCGAGATCGTGTATATCGCATGATATTGAAGTTAAATCGTTTGTTTCTCGTGAATTTGAAGCTGTTTCGTGTATTTCGCATGAATCTGAAGCTAAATTGTTCATATCGCATGAATTTGAAACTAAATCGTTTGTTTAAACTCGCTATTTCGCACGAATTTGAAGCGAAATCGTGTGTTTCGAATGATATTGAAGCTAAATCGTTTGTTTCGCGTGAACTTGAAGCTGATTCGTGTATTTCGCATGAATCTGAAGCTAAATTGTTCATTTCGCATAAATTTGAAGCTAAATCGTTTGTTTAAAATCGCTATTTCGCACGAATTTCAATCGAAATCGTGTGCTTCGCATGATATTGAAGCTAAATCGTATGTTTCGCATTGATTTAAAGCTAATTCGTGTATTTCGCGAGAATCTGAAGCCAAATTGTTCATTTCGCATAAATTTGAAGCTAAATCGTTTGTTTAAAATCGCAATTTCGCACGACTTTCAATCGCAATCGTGTATATTGCATGATATTGAAGTTAAAGCGTTTGTTTCGTGTGAATTTGAAGCTAATTCGTGTATTTCGCATGAATCAGAAACTAAATTGTTCATTTCGCATGTATTTGAAGCTAAATTGTTCATTTCGCATGAATTTGAAGATAAATAGTTTGTTTAAAATCGCTATTTCGCACGAATTTGAATCGAGATCGTGTATATCGCATGATATTGAAGTTAAATCGTTTGTTTCTCGTGAATTTGAAGGTGATTCGTTGTATTTCGCATGAATCTGAAGCTAAATTGTTCATATCGCATGAACTTGAAGCTAAATCGTTTGTTTAAAATCGCTATTTCGCACGAATTTCAATCGAAATCGTGTGCTGCGCATGATATTGAAGCTAAATCGTATGTTTCGCGTTGATTTAATGCTAATTCGTGAATTTTGCATGAATCTGAAGTTAAATTGTTCATTTCGCATGAATTTGAAGCTAAATCGTTTGTTCAAAATCGTTATTTTGCACGAATTTGAAGCGAAATCGTGTGTTTCGCATGATATTGAAGCTAAATCGTATGTTTCGCGTCAATTTGAAGCTGATTCGTGTATTTCGCATGAATCTCAAGCTAAATTGTTCATTTGGCATAAATTTGAAGCTAAATCGTTTGTTTAAAATCGCTATTTCGCACGAATTTCAATCGCAGTCGTGTGTTTCGCATGATATTGAAGCTAAATCGTATGTTTCGCGTTGATTTAATGCTAATTCGTGAATTTTGCATGAATCTGAAGTTAAATTGTTCATTTCGTAGGAATTTGAAGCAAAATCGATTATTTACAATCGTTAATTCGCACGAATTTCAATCGAAATCGTCTATATCGCATGATATTGAAGCTAAATCGTATGTTTCGCGTGAATTTGAAGCTGATTCGTGTATTTCGCATGAATCTGAAACTAAATTGTTCATTTCGCATAAATTTGAAGCTAAATCGTTTGTTTACAACCCTTTTTCGCACGAATTTGAAGCGAAATCGTGTGTTTCGCATGAATCTGAAGCTAAATTGTTCATATCGCATGAATTTGATGCTAAATCGTTTTTTTAAAATCGCTATTTCGCACGAATTTGAAGCGAAATCGTGTGTTTCGAATGATATTGAAGCTAAATCGTTTGTTTCGCGTGAATTTGAATCTGATTCGTGTATTTGGCATGAATCTGAAGCTAAATTGTTCATTTCGCATAAATTTGAAGCTAAATCGTTTGTTTAAAATCGCTATTTCGCACGAATTTGAATCGAGATCGTGTATATCGCATGATATTGAAGTTAAATCGTTTCTTTCTCGTGAATTTGAAGCTGATTCGTGTATTTCGCATGAATCTGAAGCTAAATTGTTCATATCGCATGAATTTGAAGCTAAATCGTTTGTTTAAAATCGCTATTTCGCACGAATTTGAAGCGAAATCGTGTGTTTCGCATGAATCTGAAGCTAAATTGTTCATATCGCATGAATTTGATACTAAATCGTTTTTTTAAAATCGCTATTTCGCACGAATTTGATGCGAAATCGTGTGTTTCGAATGATATTGAAGCTAAATCGTTTGCTTCGCGTGAATTTGAAGCTGATTCGTGTATTTGGCATGAATCTGAAGCTAAATTGTTCATTTCGCATAAATTTGAAGCTAAATGGTTTGTTTAAAATCGCTATTTCGCACGAATTTCAATCGAAATCGTGTGTTTCGCATGATATTGGAGCTAAATCGTATGTTTCGCGTTGATTTAAAGCTAATTCGTGTATTTCGCGAGAATCTGAAGCTAAATTGTTCATTTCGCATAAATTTGAAGCTAAATCGTTTGTTTAAATTCGCAATTTCGCACGACTTTCAATCGCAATCGTGTATATTGCATGATATTGAAGTTAAAGCGTTTGTTTCGTGTGAATTTGAAGCTAATTCGTGTATTTCGCATGAATCAGAAACTAAATTGTCCACTTCGCATGTATTTGATGCTAAATTGTTCATTTCGCATGAATTTGAAGCTAAATAGTTTGTTTAAAATCGCTATTTCGCACGAATTTGAATCGAGATCGTGTATATCGCATGATATTGAAGTTAAATCGTTTCTTTCTCGTGAATTTGAAGCTGATTCGTGTATTTCGCATGAATCTGAAGTTAAATTGTTCATTTCGCATGAATTTGAAGCTAAATCGATTATTTAAAATCGCTATTTCGCACGAATTTGAATCGAGATCGTGTATATCGCATGATATTGAAGTTAAATCGTTTGTTTCTCGTGAATTTGAAGGTGATTCGTTGTATTTCGCATGAATCTGAAGCTAAATTGTTCATATCGCATGAATTTGAAGCTAAATCGTTTGTTTAAAATCGCTATTTCGCACGAATTTCAATCGCAGTCGTGTGTTTCGCATGATATTGGAGCTAAATCGTATGTTTCGCGTGAATTTGAAGCTGATTCGTGTATTTCGCATGAATCTGTAGCTAAATTGTTCATTTGGCATAAATTTGAAGCTAAATCGTTTCTTTAAAATCGCTATTTCGCACGAATTTCAATCGAAATCGTGTGTTTCGCATGATATTGAAGCTAAATCGTATGTTTCGCGTTGATTTAAAGCTAATTCGTGTATTTCGCGAGAATCTGAAGCTAAATTGTTCATTTCGCATAAATTTGAAGCTAAATCGTTTGTTTACAACCCCCTATTTTGCATGAACTTGAAGAGAAATCGTGTGTTTCGCATGATATTGGAGCTAAATCGTATGTTTCGCGTTGATTTAAAGCTAAGTCGAGTATTTCGTCTGAATCTGAAGTTAAGTTGTTCATTTCGTAGGAATTTGAAGCAAAATCGATTATTTACAATCGTTAATTCGCACGAATTTCAATCGAAATCGTCTATATCGCATGATATTGAAGCTAAATCGTATGTTTCGCGTGAATTTGAAGCTGATTCGTGTATTTCGCATGAATCTGAAACTAAATTGTTCATTTCGCATAAATTTGAAGCTAAATCGTTTGTTTACAACCCTTTTTCGCACGAATTTGAAGCGAAATCGTGTGTTTCGCATGAATCTGAAGCTAAATTGTTCATATCGCATGAATTTGATGCTAAATCGTTTCTTTAAAATCGCTATTTCGCACGAATTTGAAGCGAAATCGTGTGTTTCGAATGATATTGAAGCTAAATCGTCTGTTTCGCGTGAATTTGAAGCTGATTCGTGTATTTCGCATGAATCTGAAGCTAAATTGTTCATTACGCATAAATTTGAAGCTAAATCGTTTGTTTAAAATCGCTATTTCGCACGAATTTCAATCGAAATCGTGTGTTTCGCATGATATTGAAGCTAAATCGTATGTTTCGCGTTGATTTAAAGCTAATTCGTGTATTTCGCGAGAATCTGAAGCTAAATTGTTCATTTCGCATAAATTTGAAGCTATATCGTTTGTTTAAAGTCGCAATTTCGCACGACTTTCAATCGCAATCGTGTATATTGCATGATATTGAAGTTAAAGCGTTTGTTTCGTGTGAATTTGAAGCTAATTCGTGTATTTCGCATGAATCAGAAACTAAATTGTCCATTTCGCATGTATTTGAAGCTAAATTGTTCATTTCTCATGAATTTGAAGCTAAATAGTTTGTTTAAAATCGCTATTTCGCACGAATTTGAATCGAGATCGTGTATATCGCATGATATTGAAGTTAAATCGTTTCTTTCTCGTGAATTTGAAGCTGATTCGTGTATTTCGCATGAATCTGAATCTAAATTGTTCATATCGCATGAATTTGAAGCTAAATCGTTTGATTAAAATCGCTATTTCGCACGAATTTCAATCGCAGTCGTGTGTTTCGCATGATATTGAAGCTAAATCGTATGTTTCGCGTTGATTTAAAGCTAATTCGTGAATTTCGCATGAATCTGAAGTTAAATTGTTCATTTCGCATGAATTTGAAGCTAAATCGTTTGTTTAAAATCGTTATTTTGCACGAATTTGAAGCGAAATCGTGTGTTTCGCATGATATTGAAGCTAAATCGTATGAGTCGCGTTGATTTAAAGCTAATTCGTGTATTTCGCATGAATCTGAAGCTAAATTGTTCATTTCGCATGAATTTGAAGCTAAATAGTTTGTTTAAAATCGCTATTTCGCACGAATTTGAAGCGACATCGTGTGTTTCGCATGATATTGAAGCTAGATCGTATGTTTCGCGTTGATTTAAAGCTAATTCGTCTATTTCGCATCACTTTGGAGCTAAATTGTTCATTTCGCATGAATTTGAAGCTAAATCGTTTGTTTAAAATCGCTATTTCGCACGAATTTGAATTGAGATCGTGTATATCGCATGATATTGAAGTTAAATCGTTTGTTTCGCGTGAATTTGAAGCTGATTCGTGTATTTCGTATCAATCTGAAGCTAAATTGTTCATATCGCATGAATTTGAAGCTAAATCGTTTGTTTAAAATCGCAATTTCGCACGAATTTCAATCGCAATCGTGTATATTGCATGATATTGAAGTTAAATCGTTTGTTTCGTGTGAATTTGAAGCTAATTCGTGTATTTCGCATGGATCCGAAACTAAATTGTTCATTTCGCATCTATTTGAAGCTGAATTGTTCATTTCGCATGAATTTGTAGCTAAATAGTTTGTTTAAAATCGCTATTTCGCACGAATTTGAATCGAAATCGTGTATATCGCATGATATTGAAGTTAAATCGTTTGTTTCTCGTGAATTTGAAGGTGATTCGTTGTATTTCGCATGAATCTGAAGCTAAATTGTTCATATCGCATGAATTTGAAGCTAAATCGTTTGTTTAAAATCGCTATTTCGCACGAATTTGAATCGAGATCGTGTATATCGCATGATATTGAAGTTAAATCGTTTCTTTCTCGTGAATTTGAAGCTGATTCGTGTATTTCGCATGAATCTGAAGCTAAATTGTTCATATCGCATGAATTTGAAGCTAAATCGTTTGATTAAAATCGCTATTTCGCACGAATTTCAATCGCAGTCGTGTGTTTCGCATGATATTGAAGCTAAATCGTATGTTTCGCGTTGATTTAAAGCTAATTCGTGTATTTCGCGAGAATCTGAAGCTAAATTGTTCATTACGCATAAATTTGAAGCTAAATCGTTTGTTTAAAGTCGCAATTTCGCACGACTTTCAATCGCAACCGTGTATATTGCATGATATTGAAGTTAAAGCGTTTGTTTCGTGTGAATTTGAAGCTAATTCGTGTCTTTCGCATGAATCAGAAACTAAATTGTCCATTTCGCATGTATTTGAAGCTAAATTGTTCATTTCGCATGAATTTGAAGCTAAATAGTTTGTTTAAAATCGCTATTTCGCACGAATTTGAATCGAGATCGTGTATATCGCATGATATTGAAGTTAAATCGTTTGTTTCTCGTGAATTTGAAGGTGATTCGTTGTATTTCGCATGAATCTGAAGCTAAATTGTTCATATCGCATGAATTTGAAGCTAAATCGTTTGTTTAAAATCGCTATTTCGCACGAATTTGAATCGAGATCGTGTATATCGCATGATATTGAAGTTAAATCGTTTCTTTCTCGTGAATTTGAAGCTGATTCGTGTATTTCGCATGAATCTGAAGCTAAATTGTTCATATCGCATGAATTTGAAGCTAAATCGTTTGATTAAAATCGCTATTTCGCACGAATTTCAATCGCAGTCGTGTGTTTCGCATGATATTGAAGCTAAATCGTATGTTTCGCGTTGATTTAAAGCTAATTCGTGTATTTCGCGAGAATCTGAAGCTAAATTGTTCATTTCGCATAAATTTGAAGCTAAATCGTTTGTTTAAAGTCGCAATTTCGCACGACTTTCAATCGCAATCGTGTATATTGCATGATGTTGAAGTTAAAGCGTTTGTTTCGTGTGAATTTGAAGCTAATTCGTGTATTTCGCATGAATCGGAAACTAAATTGTCCATTTCGCATGTATTTGAAGTTAAATTGTTCATTTCGCATGAATTTGAAGCTAAATAGTTTGTTTAAAATCGCTATTTCGCACGAATTTGAATCGAGATCGTGTATATCGCATGATATTGAAGTTAAATCGTTTCTTTCTCGTGAATTTGAAGCTGATTCGTGTATTTCGCATGAATCTGAAGTTAAATTGTTCATTTCGCATGAATTTGAAGCTAAATCGATTATTTAAAATCGCTATTTCGCACGAATTTGAATCGAGATCGTGTATATCGCATGATATTGAAGTTAAATCGTTTGTTTCTCGTGAATTTGAAGGTGATTCGTTGTATTTCGCATGAATCTGAAGCTAAATTGTTCATATCGCATGAATTTGAAGCTAAATCGTTTCTT
Organism: Megalopta genalis; assembly: GCF_051020955.1. Lineage (NCBI taxonomy): Eukaryota > Metazoa > Arthropoda > Insecta > Hymenoptera > Halictidae > Megalopta > Megalopta genalis. The sequence continues at coordinate 28,210 of NW_027476488.1, forward strand.
TAAAATCGCTATTTCGCACGAATTTGAAGCGAAATCGTGTGTTTCGAATGATATTGAAGCTAAATCGTTTGTTTCGCGTGGATTTGAAGCTGATTCGTGTATTTCGCATGAATCTGAAGCTAAATTGTTCATTTCGCATAAATTTGAAGCTAAATCGTTTGTTTAAAGTCGCAATTTCGCACGACTTTCAATCGCAATCGTGTATATTGCATGATATTGAAGTTAAAGCGTTTGTTTCGTGTGAATTTGAAGCTAATTCGTGTATTTCGCATGAATCAGAAACTAAATTGTCCATTTCGCATGTATTTGAAGCTAAATTGTTCATTTCTCATGAATTTGAAGCTAAATAGTTTGTTTAAAATCGCTATTTCGCACGAATTTGAATCGAGATCGTGTATATCGCATGATATTGAAGTTAAATCGTTTCTTTCTCGTGAATTTGGAGCTGATTCGTGTATTTCGCATGAATCTGAAGCTAAATTGTTCATATCGCATGAATTTGAAGCTAAATCGTTTGATTAAAATCGCTATTTCGCACGAATTTCAATCGCAGTCGTGTGTTTCGCATGATATTGAAGCTAAATCGTATGTTTCGCGTTGATTTAAAGCTAATTCGTGAATTTCGCATGAATCTGAAGTTAAGTTGTTCATTTCGCATGAATTTGAAGCTAAATCGTTTGTTTAAAATCGTTATTTTGCACGAATTTGAAGCGAAATCGTGTGTTTCGCATGATATTGAAGCTAAATCGTATGAGTCGCGTTGATTTAAAGCTAATTCGTGTATTTCGCATGAATCTGAAGCTAAATTGTTCATTTCGCATGAATTTGAAGCTAAATAGTTTGTTTAAAATCGCTATTTCGCACGAATTTGAAGCGACATCGTGTGTTTCGCATGATATTGAAGCTAGATCGTATGTTTCGCGTTGATTTAAAGCTAATTCGTCTATTTCGCATCACTTTGAAGCTAAATTGTTCATTTCGCATGAATTTGAAGCTAAATCGTTTGTTTAAAATCGCTATTTCGCACGAATTTGAATTGAGATCGTGTATATCGCATGATATTGAAGTTAAATCGTTTGTTTCGCGTGAATTTGAAGCTGATTCGTGTATTTCGTATCAATCTGAAGCTAAATTGTTCATATCGCATGAATTTGAAGCTAAATCGTTTGTTTAAAATCGCAATTTCGCACGAATTTCAATCGCAATCGTGTATATTGCATGATATTGAAGTTAAAGCGTTTGTTTCGTGTGAATTTGAAGCTAATTCGTGTATTTCGCATGGATCCGAAACTAAATTGTTCATTTCGCATCTATTTGAAGCTGAATTGTTCATTTCGCATGAATTTGTAGCTAAATAGTTTGTTTAAAATCGCTATTTCGCACGAATTTGAATCGAAATCGTGTATATCGCATGATATTGAAGTTAAATCGTTTGTTTCTCGTGAACTTGAAGGTGATTCGTTGTATTTCGCATGAATCTGAAGCTAAATTGTTCATATCGCATGAATTTGAAGCTAAATCGTTTGTTTAAAATCGCTATTTCGCACGAATTTGAATCGAGATCGTGTATATCGCATGATATTGAAGTTAAATCATTTCTTTCTCGTGAATTTGAAGCTGATTCGTGTATTTCGCATGAATCTGAAGCTAAATTGTTCATATCGCATGAATTTGAAGCTAAATCGTTTGATTAAAATCGCTATTTCGCACGAATTTCAATCGCAGTCGTGTGTTTCGCATGATATTGAAGCTAAATCGTATGTTTCGCGTTGATTTAAAGCTAATTCGTGAATTTCGCATGAATCTGAAGTTAAATTGTTCATTTCGCATGAATTTGAAGCTAAATCGTTTGTTTAAAATCGTTATTTTGCACGAATTTGAAGCGAAATCGTGTGTTTCGCATGATATTGAAGCTAAATCGTATGAGTCGCGTTGATTTAAAGCTAATTCGTGTATTTCGCATGAATCTGAAGCTAAATTGTTCATTTCGCATGAATTTGAAGCTAAATAGTTTGTTTAAAATCGCTATTTCGCACGAATTTGAAGCGACATCGTGTGTTTCGCATGATATTGAAGCTAGATCGTATGTTTCGCGTTGATTTAAAGCTAATTCGTCTATTTCGCATCACTTTGGAGCTAAATTGTTCATATCGCATGAATTTGAAGCTAAATCGTTTGTTTAAAATCGCTATTTCGCACGAATTTGAATCGAGATCGTGTATATCGCATGATATTGAAGTTAAATCGTTTCTTTCTCGTGAATTTGAAGCTGATTCGTGTATTTCGCATGAATCTGAAGCTAAATTGTTCATATCGCATGAATTTGAAGCTAAATCGTTTGATTAAAATCGCTATTTCGCACGAATTTCAATCGCAGTCGTGTGTTTCGCATGATATTGAAGCTAAATCGTATGTTTCGCGTTGATTTAAAGCTAATTCGTGTATTTCGCGAGAATCTGAAGCTAAATTGTTCATTTCGCATAAATTTGAAGCTAAATCGTTTGTTTAAAGTCGCAATTTCGCACGACTTTCAATCGCAATCGTGTATATTGCATGTTGTTGAAGTTAAAGCGTTTGTTTCGTGTGAATTTGAAGCTAATTCGTGTATTTCGCATGAATCGGAAACTAAATTGTCCATTTCGCATGTATTTGAAGTTAAATTGTTCATTTCGCATGAATTTGAAGCTAAATAGTTTGTTTAAAATCGCTATTTCGCACGAATTTGAATCGAGATCGTGTATATCGCATGATATTGAAGTTAAATCGTTTCTTTCTCGTGAATTTGAAGCTGATTCGTGTATTTCGCATGAATCTGAAGTTAAATTGTTCATTTCGCATGAATTTGAAGCTAAATCGATTATTTAAAATCGCTATTTCGCACGAATTTGAATCGAGATCGTGTATATCGCATGATATTGAAGTTAAATCGTTTGTTTCTCGTGAATTTGAAGGTGATTCGTTGTATTTCGCATGAATCTGAAGCTAAATTGTTCATATCGCATGAATTTGAAGCTAAATCGTTTCTTTAAAATCGCTATTTCGCACGAATTTGAAGCGAAATCGTGTGTTTCGAATGATATTGAAGCTAAATCGTTTGTTTCGCGTGGATTTGAAGCTGATTCGTGTATTTCGCATGAATCTGAAGCTAAATTGTTCATTTCGCATAAATTTGAAGCTAAATCGTTTGTTTAAAGTCGCAATTTCGCACGACTTTCAATCGCAATCGTGTATATTGCATGATATTGAAGTTAAAGCGTTTGTTTCGTGTGAATTTGAAGCTAATTCGTGTATTTCGCATGAATCAGAAACTAAATTGTCCATTTCGCATGTATTTGAAGCTAAATTGTTCATTTCTCATGAATTTGAAGCTAAATAGTTTGTTTAAAATCGCTATTTCGCACGAATTTGAATCGAGATCGTGTATATCGCATGATATTGAAGTTAAATCGTTTCTTTCTCGTGAATTTGGAGCTGATTCGTGTATTTCGCATGAATCTGAAGCTAAATTGTTCATATCGCATGAATTTGAAGCTAAATCGTTTGATTAAAATCGTTATTTCGCACGAATTTCAATCGCAGTCGTGTGTTTCGCATGATATTGAAGCTAAATCGTATGTTTCGCGTTGATTTAAAGCTAATTCGTGAATTTCGCATGAATCTGAAGTTAAGTTGTTCATTTCGCATGAATTTGAAGCTAAATCGTTTGTTTAAAATCGTTATTTTGCACGAATTTGAAGCGAAATCGTGTGTTTCGCATGATATTGAAGCTAGATCGTATGTTTCGCGTTGATTTAAAGCTAATTCGTCTATTTCGCATCACTTTGAAGCTAAATTGTTCATTTCGCATGAATTTGAAGCTAAATCGTTTGTTTAAAATCGCTATTTCGCACGAATTTGAATTGAGATCGTGTATATCGCATGATATTGAAGTTAAATCGTTTGTTTCGCGTGAATTTGAAGCTGATTCGTGTATTTCGTATCAATCTGAAGCTAAATTGTTCATATCGCATGAATTTGAAGCTAAATCGTTTGTTTAAAATCGCAATTTCGCACGAATTTCAATCGCAATCGTGTATATTGCATGATATTGAAGTTAAAGCGTTTGTTTCGTGTGAATTTGAAGCTAATTCGTGTATTTCGCATGGATCCGAAACTAAATTGTTCATTTCGCATCTATTTGAAGCTGAATTGTTCATTTCGCATGAATTTGTAGCTAAATAGTTTGTTTAAAATCGCTATTTCGCACGAATTTGAATCGAAATCGTGTATATCGCATGATATTGAAGTTAAATCGTTTGTTTCTCGTGAATTTGAAGGTGATTCGTTGTATTTCGCATGAATCTGAAGCTAAATTGTTCATATCGCATGAATTTGAAGCTAAATCGTTTGTTTAAAATCGCTATTTCGCACGAATTTGAATCGAGATCGTGTATATCGCATGATATTGAAGTTAAATCATTTCTTTCTCGTGAATTTGAAGCTGATTCGTGTATTTCGCATGAATCTGAAGCTAAATTGTTCATATCGCATGAATTTGAAGCTAAATCGTTTGATTAAAATCGCTATTTCGCACGAATTTCAATCGCAGTCGTGTGTTTCGCATGATATTGAAGCTAAATCGTATGTTTCGCGTTGATTTAAAGCTAATTCGTGTATTTCGCGAGAATCTGAAGCTAAATTGTTCATTTCGCATAAATTTGAAGCTAAATCGTTTGTTTAAAGTCGCAATTTCGCACGACTTTCAATCGCAATCGTGTATATTGCATGATATTGAAGTTAAAGCGTTTGTTTCGTGTGAATTTGAAGCTAATTCGTGTATTTCGCATGAATCAGAAACTAAATTGTCCATTTCGCATGTATTTGAAGCTAAATTGTTCATTTCGCATGAATTTGAAGCTAAATAGTTTGTTTAAAATCGCTATTTCGCACGAATTTGAATCGAGATCGTGTATATCGCATGATATTGAAGTTAAATCGTTTCTTTCTCGTGAATTTGAAGCTGATTCGTGTATTTCGCATGAATCTGAAGTTAAATTGTTCATTTCGCATGAATTTGAAGCTAAATCGATTATTTAAAATCGCTATTTCGCACGAATTTGAATCGAGATCGTGTATATCGCATGATATTGAAGTTAAATCGTTTGTTTCTCGTGAATTTGAAGGTGATTCGTTGTATTTCGCATGAATCTGAAGCTAAATTGTTCATATCGCATGAATTTGAAGCTAAATCGTTTCTTTAAAATAGCTATTTCGCACGAATTTGAAGCGAAATCGTGTGTTTCGAATGATATTGAAGCTAAATCGTTTGTTTCGCGTGAATTTGAAGCTGATTCGTGTATTTCGCATGAATCTGAAGCTAAATTGTTCATTTCGCATAAATTTGAAGCTAAATCGTTTGTTTAAAATCGCTATTTCGCACGAATTTCAATCGAAATCGTGTGTTTCGCATGATATTGAAGCTAAATCGTATGTTTCGCGTTGATTTAAAGCTAATTCGTGTATTTCGCGAGAATCTGAAGCTAAATTGTTCATTTCGCATAAATTTGAAGCTAAATCATTTGTTTAAAGTCGCAATTTCGCACGACTTTCAATCGCAATCGTGTATATTGCATGATATTCAAGTTAAAGCGTTTGTTTCGTGCGAATTTGAAGCTAATTCGTGTATTTCGCATGAATCTGAAGTTAAATTGTTCATTTCGCATGAATTTGAAGCTAAATCGATTATTTAAAATCGCTATTTCGCACGAATTTGAATCGAGATCGTGTATATCGCATGATATTGAAGTTAAATCGTTTGTTTCTCGTGAATTTGAAGGTGATTCGTTGTATTTCGCATGAATCTGAAGCTAAATTGTTCATATCGCATGAATTTGAAGCTAAATCGTTTCTTTAAAATAGCTATTTCGCACGAATTTGAAGCGAAATCGTGTGTTTCGAATGATATTGAAGCTAAATCGTTTGTTTCGCGTGAATTTGAAGCTGATTCGTGTATTTCGCATGAATCTGAAGCTAAATTGTTCATTTCGCATAAATTTGAAGCTAAATCGTTTGTTTAAAATCGCTATTTCGCACGAATTTCAATCGAAATCGTGTGTTTCGCATGATATTGAAGCTAAATCGTATGTTTCGCGTTGATTTAAAGCTAATTCGTGTATTTCGCGAGAATCTGAAGCTAAATTGTTCATTTCGCATAAATTTGAAGCTAAATCATTTGTTTAAAGTCGCAATTTCGCACGACTTTCAATCGCAATCGTGTATATTGCATGATATTCAAGTTAAAGCGTTTGTTTCGTGCGAATTTGAAGCTAATTCGTGTATTTCGCATGAATCAGAAACTAAATTGTCCATTTCGCATGTATTTGAAGCTAAATCATATAGCTCGTATGGATTTAAAGCAGAACCTTCTACATCGCACTGATTTGAAGCTAAATCTAGTGTATCGCATGGATTTGAAGCTAAACCTTCTACATCGCATTGATTTGAAGCTAAATCATTTGTTTCGCATGGATTTGAAGTTAAACCTTCTTCATCGCATTGATTTGCAGCTAAATCATGTGTCTCGCATGGAATTGAAGCTACCTCGTTTGTTCCTACAGCTTTTGAAGCTATATCACTTATATCGCAAGTATTTGAAGCTAAATCATAAGTGTCGCATGGATTTGAAGCTGAACCTACTACATCGCATTGATTTGAAGCTAAATCTTGTGTATCGCATGGATTTGAAGCTAAGCCTTCTACATCGCATTGATTTGAAGCTAAATCATGTGTATCGCATGGATTTGAAGCTAATTCGTTTGTTTCGCATGCAGTTGTACCTAAATAATGTATATCACAAGTATTTGTAGCTAAACCATTTTTATCGCATGGATTTGAAGCTACGCCTTCTACTTCGCATGATTTGAAGCTAAATCATTTGTTTCGCATGGAATTGAAGCTACCTCGTTTGTTCCTCATGCTTTTGAAGCTATATGATTTATGTTGCATTGATTTGAAGCTGAACCTACTACATCGCATTGATTTGAAGCTAAATCTTGTGTATCGCATGGATTTGAAGCAAACAATATACATCGCATTGATTTGTAGCTTAATCATGTGTTTCGCATGGATTTGATGCTAACTCGTTTGTTTCGTATGCAGTTGTAGCTATATAATGGATATCACAAGTATATGTAGCTAAACCATTTGTTTCGCATGAATTTGAAGCTAAGCCTTCTACTTCGCATTGATTTGAAGCTAAATCATTTGTTTCGCATGGAATTGAAAGAACCTCGTTTGTTCCTCCAGCTTTTGAAGCTGTATCACTTATATCGCAAGTATTTGAAGCTAAATCATATGGGTGGTATGAATTTGAAGCAGAACCTTCTACATCGCATTCATTTGAAGCTAAATCTAGTATATCGCATGGATTTGAAGCTAAACCTTCTACATCGCATTGATTTGCAGCTAAATCATTTGTTTCGCCTGGATTTGAAGCTAAACCTTCTTCATCGCATTGATTTTCAGCTAAATCATGTGTTTCGCATGGATTTGAAGCTAAACCTTCTACATCGCATTGATTTCAAGCTAAATCTAGTGTATCGCACGGATTTGAATCTAAACCGTATACTTCGCAGTGATTTGCAGCTAAATCATGTGTTTCGCATGGATTTGAAGCTAACTCGTTCGTTTCGCCTCCATTTGAAACTATATCACTTATATCGCAAGTATTTGAAGCTAAATCGTGTGCATCGCATGGATTTGAAGCTGATCCTTCTACATCGCATTGATTTGAAGCTAAATCGTGTGCATCGCATGGATTTGAAGCTGAACCTTCTACATCACATTGATTTGCAGCTAAATCATTTGTTTCGCATGGATGTGAATCTAAACCTTGGCCTTCGAATTGATTTGAAGCTAAATCATATATTTCGTATGGATTTGAAGCTAAACCTTCTACAACGCATTGATTTGAAGCTAAATCATGTGTCTCGCATGGAATTGAAGCTACCTCGTTTGTTTCGCCTGCATTTGAAGCTATATTACTTATATTTGCAAGTATTTGAAGCTAAACCATTTGTTTCGCATGGATTTGAAGCTAAGCCTTCTACTTCGCATTGATATGAAGCTAAATCATGTGTTCCGCATGGATTTTGCAACTAACTCGTTTGATTCGTCTGCATTTGGAGCTATATCAGTTATATCGCAAGTATCTGATGCTAAATCGTTTGTATGGCATGGATTTGAAGCTAAACCTTCTATGTCGCATTGATTTGCAGCTAAACCATGTGTATCGCATGGAGTTGAAGCTAACTCGTTCGTTTCGCCTGCAGTTGAAGCTAAATCATGTATATCACAAATATTTGAAGCTAAACCATTTGTTTCGCATGGATGTGAAGCTACACCTTCTACTTCGTTTTGATTTGATGACAAATCATGTTTTTCGCTTTGATTTGAAGCCAAATCATGTGTTTCGCATGGATTTGAAACTAACTCTTTTGTTTCGCTTCCATTTAAAGCTATATCACTTATATAGCAAGTATCTGATGCTAAATCATTTGTTTCGCATGGATTTGAAGATAATTCTCCTACATCGCATTAATTTGCAGATAAATCATGTGTTTCGTATATACTTGAAGCTAACTCGTTTGTTTTGCATGCAGCTGAGGCTATATCACCTATATCCGGAGTGTTTGGAGCTCAATCGTTTGTATGGCATGGATTTGAAGCTAAACCTTCTATGTCGCATTGATTTGAAGCTAAACCATGTGTATCGCATGGAGTTAAGCTAACTCGTTCGTTTCGCCTGCATATGAAGCTATATCATTTATATCGCAAGTATTTGAAGCTAAATCATTTGTGTCGCATGGATTTGAAGCTAACTCGTTTGTTTCGCATGCAGTTGAAGCTAAATCATGTATATCACAAATATTTGAAGCTAAACCATTTGTTTCGCATGGATGTGAAGCTAAGCCCTCTACTTCGCATTGATTTAAAGCTAAATCATGTGTTTCTCATGGATTTGAAGCTAACTCGTTTGTTTTGCCTGCATTGAAGCTATATCACATATATCGCAAGTATTTCATTCCAAAATCATTTGCTTCGCACGGATTTGAATCTAAGCCTTATACTTCGAATTGATTTGTCGCTAAATTATGTGTTTCGCTTGGATTTGAAGTTAAGTCTTCTAGTTTGCATTGATTTAAAGCATAATCATGTGTTTCGCTGGGTTTTGAAGCTCTACTCGTTTGTTTCACATGCAGTTGATTCTAAATCATGTTTATCACAAGTATCTAAAGCTAACGCATTTGTTTCGCAAGAATACGGAGGTATACGATGTGTTTCGCGTTCATTTGAAGCTAAATCATGTGTTTCGCATGGATTTGAAGCTAACTCGTTCGTTCCGCCTGCATATGAAGCAATATCACTTATATCGCAAGTATTTGAAGCTAAATCATTTGTTTCGCACAGATTTGAAGCTAAACCTTTTACATCGCTTTGATTTAAAGCTGATTCATGTGTTTCGCTTGACTTTGTAGGTAAGACGTTTGTTTCACACGCAGTTGAAGCTAAATCATTTATATCACAAGTATTTGAAGGTGATCCATTTGCTTCGCATAAATATTAAGCTAAACCATGTTTTCGAATGAATTTGAAGCTAAATCATGTGTGTCGCCTGGATTAGAAGCTAACTCGTTTGTTCCGCATGCAGTTGAAGCTAAATCATGTATAAAACAAGTATTTGAAGCTGAACTATTCGTTCCGCATGGATTTGAAACTAAGCCTCCTACTTCGCATTGATTTGAAGATAAATCATGTGTTCCGCATGGATTAGATCATACATCGTTTGTTTCGCATGCAGTTGAAGCTAAATCATGTATATCACAAGTATTTGAAGCTAAACCATTTGTTTCGCATGGATTTGAAGCTAAGCCATCTAGTTCGCATTGATTTGAAGCTAAATCATGTATAAAACAGGTATTTGAAGCTAAACTATTCGTTTCGTATGGATCGAAGATAAGCCTTCTACCACGCATTGATTTGAAGCTAAATCATGTGCTTCGCAAGGATTTGAAGCTAACTCGTTTGTTTTGCATGCAGTTGAAGCTAGATCTTGTAAATCACAAGTATTTGAACCTAAACCATTTGTTTCGCATGGATTCGAAAATCAGCCTTATACTTCGTATTGATTTGAAGCTAAATCATGTATTTCGCATGGATTTGCATCTAGCTCATTTGATTTCCCTGCATTTGTAGCAATGTCATGTATAAAACAAGTATTTGCAGCTAATCCATTTGTATCGCATGGATTTGAAGCTAACTCGTTTGTTTCGCATGCAGTTGTAGCTAAATAATGTATATCACAAGTATTTGTAGCTAAACCATTTGTTTTGCATGGATTTGAATCTAAGCCTTCTACTTCGCATTCATTTGAAGCTAAATCATTTGTTTCGCATGGATTTGAATCTAAGCCTTGTCCTTCGAATTGATTTGAAGCTAAATCATTTGTTTCGCATGGAATTGAATCTACCTCGTATGTCCCTCCAGCTTTTGAAGCTGTATCACTTATATCGCAAGTATTTGAAGCTAAATCATATGGGTCGTATGGGTTTGAAGCAGAACCTTCTACATCGCATTGATTTGAAGCTAAATCATTTTTTTCGCATGGATGTGAAGCTAAACCTTCTACATCGCATTGATTTGCAGCTAAATCATTTGTTTCGCATTTATTTGAATCTAAGCCTTGTCCTTCGAATTGATTTGAAGCTAAATCATGTGTTTCGTATGGATTTGAAGCTAAACCATCTACATTGCATTGACTTGAAGCTAAACCTTCTACATTCTATTGATTTGAAGCTAAGACCTTCTACCTGTTTTGCTTTGAAGCTGAACCTTCTATATCATATTGATTTGCAGCTAAATCATGTGTATCGCGTGGATTTGATGCTACCTCGTTCGTTACGCATGCAGTTAAATCTAAATAACGTATATCACAAGTATTTGAAGCTAAACCATTTGATTCGCATGGATTTGAAGCTAAGCCTTCTAATTCGCATTAATTGGAAGTTAAATCACGTGTTTTGCATGGATTTGAAGCTAAACCTTCTACATCGCATTGATTTGAAGCTAAATCATGTGTTTCGCATGCAGTTGAAACTAAATCATGTCTTTCACAAGTATTTGAAGATGAACCATTTGAATCGCATTGATTTGAACCCGACCCTTCTACTTCGCACTGATTTGCAGCTAAATAATGTGTTTCGCATGGATTTGAAGCTAAACCTTCTACTTCGCATTCATTTGAATCTAAATCATTTGCTTCGCATGGATTTGAATCTAAGCCTTGTCCTTCGAATTGATTTGAAGCTAAATCATGTGTTTCGTATGGATTTGAAGCTAAACCTTCTACATGGCATTGATTTGAAGTTAAATCTTCTATAATCTATTGATTTGAAGCTAAACCTTCTACCTCTTATTGATTTGAAGCTCAACCTTCTACATCGCATTGATTTGAAGATAAATCGTGTGTTTCGCATGGATTTGAAGCTAACTCGTTAGTATCGCATGCAGTTGGAGCTAAATAATGTATATCACAAGTATTTGTAGCTAAACCATTTGTTTCGCATGGATTTGAAGCTACGCCTTCTACTTCGCATTGATTTGAAGCTAAATCATTTGTTTCGCATGGAATTGAAGCTACTTCGTATGTTCCTCCAGCTTTTGAAGCTGTATCACTTATATCGCAAGTATTTGAAGCTAAATCATATGTATCGTATGGATTTGAAGCAGAACCTTCTACATCGCATTGATTTGCAGCTAAATCATTTGTTTCGCGTGGATTTGAATCTAAGCCTTGTCCTTCGAATTGATTTGAAGCTAAATCATGTGTTTCGTATGGATTTGAAGCTAAACCATCTACATCGCATTGACTTGAAGCTAAACCTTCTACATTCTATTGATTTGAAGCTAAACCTTCTACCTGTTTTGCTTTGAAGCTGAACCTTCTATATCGTATTGATTTGCAGCTAAATCATGTGTATCGCGTGGATTTGATGCTAACTCGTTCGTTACGCATGCAGTTAAATCTAAGTAACGTATATCACAAGTATTTGAAGCCGAACCATTTGATTCGCATGGATTTGAAGCTAAGCCTTCTACTTGTCATTAATTGGAAGTTAAATCACGTGTTTTGCATGGAATTGAATCTACCTCGTATGTCCCTCCAGCTTTTGAAGCTGTATCACTTATATCGCAAGTATTTGAAGCTAAATCATATGGGTCGTATGGGTTTGAAGCAGAACACCTTCTACATCGCATTGATTTGAAGCTAAATCATTTTTTTTTCGCATGGATGTGAAGCTAACCTTCTACATCGCATTGATTTGCAGCTAAATCATTTGTTTCGCATGGATTTGAATCTAAGCCTTGTCCTTCGAATTGATTTGAAGCTAAATCATGTGTTTCGTATGGATTTGAAGCTAAACCATCTACATTGCATTGACTTGAAGCTAAACCTTCTACATTCTATTGATTTGAAGCTAAACCTTCTACCTGTTTTGCTTTGAAGCTGAACCTTCTATATCATATTGATTTGCAGCTAAATCATGTGTATCGCGTGGATTTGATGCTAACTCGTTCGTTACGCATGCAGTTAAATCTAAATAACGTATATCACAAGTATTTGAAGCTAAACCATTTGATTCGCATGGATTTGAAGCTAAGCCTTCTAATTCGCATTAATTGGAAGTTAAATCACGTGTTTTTGCATGGATTTGAAGCTAAACCTTCTACATCGCATTGATTTGAAGCTAAATCATGTGTTTCGCATGCAGTTGAAGCTAAATCATGTCTTTCACAAGTATTTGAAGATGAACCATTTGAATCGCATTGATCTGAACCCGACCCTTCTACTTCGCACTGATTTGCAGCTTAATAATGTGTTTCGCATGGATGTGAAGCTAAACCTTTCTACATCGCATTGATTTGCAGCTAAATCATTTGTTTCGCATGGATTTGAATCTAAGCCTTGTCCTTCGAATTGATTTGAAGCTAAATCATGTGTTTTCGTATGGATTTGAAGCTAAACCTTCTACATGGCATTGATTTGAAGTTAAACCTTCTACATTCTATTGATTTTGAAGCTAAACCTTCTACCTGTTTTGCTTTGAAGCTGAACCTTCTATATCATATTGATTTGCAGCTAAATCATGTGTATCGCGTGGATTTGATGCTAACTCGTTCGTTACGCATGCAGTTAAATCTAAATAACGTATATCACAAGTATTTGAAGCTAAACCATTTGATTCGCATGGATTTGAAGCTAAGCCTTCTAATTCGCATTAATTGGAAGTTAAATCACGTGTTTTGCATGGATTTGAAGCTAAACCTTCTACATCGGCATTGATTTGAAGCTAAATCATGTGTTTCGCATGCAGTTGAAGCTAAATCATGTCTTTCACAAGTATTTGAAGATGAACCATTTGAATCGCATTGATCTGAACCCGACCCTTCTACTTCGCACTGATTTGCAGCTAAATAATGTGTTTCGCATGGATGTGAAGCTAAAACCTTCTACATCGCATTGATTTGCAGCTAAATCATTTGTTTCGCATGGATTTGAATCTAAGCCTTGTCCTTCGAATTGATTTGAAGCTAAATCATGTTTTTCGTATGGATTTGAAGCTAAACCTTCTACATGGCATTGATTTGAAGTTAAACCTTCTACATTCTATGATTTGAAGCTAAAACTTCTACCTGTTTTGCTTTGAAGCTGAACCTTCTATGTCGTATTGATTTGCAGCTAAATCATGTGTATCGCATGGAGTTGAAGCTAACTCGTTCGTTTCGGCCTGCATATGAAGCTATATCATTTATATCGCAAGTATTTGAAGCTAAATCATTTGTTTCGCATGGATTGAAGCTAATCCATCTACATCACATTGATTGAAGCTAAATCAAGTGTTTCGCTTGGATTTGAAGCTAACATCGTTTGTTTCGCATGCAGTTGAAGCTAAATCATGTATATCACAAATATTTGAAACTAAACCATTTGTTTCGCATGGATGTGAAGCTACACCTTCTACTTCGTTTTGATTTGATGCCAAATCATGTTTTTCGCTTTGATTTGAAGCCAAATCATGTGTTTCGCATGGATTTGAAGCTAACTCTTTTGTTTCGCTTCCATTTAAAGCTATATTACTTATATAGCAAGTATCTGATGCTAAATCATTTGTTCGCATGGATTTGAAGATAATTCTCCTACATCGCATTAATTTGCAGATAAATCATGTGTTTCGTATATACTTGAAGCTAACTCGTTTGTTTTGCATGCAACTGAGGCTATATCACCTATATCCGGAGTGTTTGGAGCTCAATCGTTTGTATGGCATGGATTTGAAGCTAAACCTTCTATGTCGCATTGATTTGAAGCTAAACCATGTGTATCGCATGGAGTTAAGCTAACTCGTTCGTTTCGCCTGCATATGAAGCTATATCATTTATATCGCAAGTATTTGAAGCTAAATCATTTGTGTCGCATGGATTTGGAGCTAATCCATCTACATCGCATTGATTTGAAGCTAAATCAAGTGTTTCGCTTGGATTTGAAGCTAACTTCGTTTGTTTCGCATGCAGTTGAAGCTAAATCATGTATATCACAAATATTTGAAGCTAAACCATTTGTTTCGCATGGATGTGAATCTAAGCCCTCTACTTCGCATTGATTTAAAGCTATATCATGTGTTTCTCATGGATTTGAAGCTAACTCGTTTGTTTTGCCTGCATTGAAGCTATATCACATATATCGCAAGTATTTCATTCCAAAATCATTTGCTTCGCACGGATTTGAATCTAAGCCTTATACTTCGAATTGATTTGTCGCTAAATTATGTGTTTCGCTTGGATTTGAAGTTAAGTCTTCTAGTTTGCATTGATTTAAAGCATAATCATGTGTTTCGCTGGTTTTGAAGCTCTACTCGTTTGTTTCACATGCAGTTGATTCTAAATCATGTTTATCACAAGTATCTAAAGCTAACGCATTTGTTTCGCAAGAATACGGAGGTATACCGATGTGTTTCGCGTTCATTTGAAGCTAAATCATGTGTTTCGCATGGATTTGAAGCCAACTCGTTCGTTCCGCCTGCATATGAAGCAATTATCACTTATATCGCAAGTATTTGAAGCTAAATCATTTGTTTCGCACAGATTTGAAGCTAAACCTTTTACATCGCTTTGATTTAAAGCTGATTCATGTGTTTCGCTTGACTTTGTAGGTAAGACGTTTGTTTCACACGCAGTTGAAGCTAAATCATTTATATCACAAGTATTTGAAGGTGATCCATTTGCCTCGCATAAATATTAAGCTAAACCATGTTTTTCGAATGAATTTGAAGCTAAATCATGTGTGTCGCCTGGATTAGAAGCTAACTCGTTTGTTCGCATGCAGTTGAAGCTAAATCATGTATAAAACAAGTATTTGAAGCTGAACTATTCGTTCGCATGGATTTGAAACTAAGCCTCCTACTTCGCATTGATTTGAAGATAAATCATGTGTTCCGCATGGATTAGATCATACATCGTATGTTTCGCATGCAGTTGAAGCTAAATCATGTATATCACAAGTATTTGAAGCTAAACCATTTGTTTCGCATGGATTTGAAGCTAAGCCATCTAGTTCGCAATTGATTTGAAGCTAAATCATGTATAAAACAGGTATTTGAAGCTAAACTATTCGTTTCGTATGGATCGAAGATAAGCCTTCTACTACGCATTGATTTGAAGCTAAATCATGTGCTTCGCAAGGATTTGAAGCATAACTCGTTTGTTTTGCATGCAGTTGAAGCTAGATCTTGTAAATCACACTGTATTTGAACCTAAACCATTTGTTTCGCATGGATTCGAAAATCAGCCTTATACTTCGTATTGATTTGAAGCTAAATCATGTATTTCGCATGGATTTGCATCTAGCTCATTTGATTTCCCTGCATTTGTAGCAATGTCATGTATAAAACAAGTATTTTGCAGCTAATCCATTTGTATCGCATGGATTTG
Organism: Megalopta genalis; assembly: GCF_051020955.1. Lineage (NCBI taxonomy): Eukaryota > Metazoa > Arthropoda > Insecta > Hymenoptera > Halictidae > Megalopta > Megalopta genalis. The sequence continues at coordinate 44,236 of NW_027476488.1, forward strand.
AAGCTAACTCGTTTGTTTCGCATGCAGTTGTAGCTAAATAATGTATATCACAAGTATTTGTAGCTAAACCATTTGTTTTGCATGGATTTGAATCTAAGCCTTCTACTTCGCATTCATTTGAAGCTAAATCATTTGTTTCGCATGGATTTGAATCTAAGCCTTGTCCTTCGAATTGATTTGAAGCTAAATCATTTGTTTCGCATGGAATTGAATCTACCTCGTATGTCCCTCCAGCTTTTGAAGCTGTATCACTTATATCGCAAGTATTTGAAGCTAAATCATATGGGTCGTAAGCAGAACCTTCTACATCGCATTGATTTGAAGCTAAATCATTTTTTTCGCATGGATGTGAAGCTAAACCTTCTACATCGCATTGATTTGCAGCTAAATCATTTGTTTCGCATTTATTTGAATCTAAGCCTTGTCCTTCGAATTGATTTGAAGCTAAATCATGTGTTTCGTATGGATTTGAAGCTAAACCATCTACATTGCATTGACTTGAAGCTAAACCTTCTACATTCTATTGATTTGAAGCTAAACCTTCTACCTGTTTTGCTTTGAAGCTGAACCTTCTATATCATATTGATTTGCAGCTAAATCATGTGTATCGCGTGGATTTGATGCTACCTCGTTCGTTACGCATGCAGTTAAATCTAAATAACGTATATCACAAGTATTTGAAGCTAAACCATTTGATTCGCATGGATTTGAAGCTAAGCCTTCTAATTCGCATTAATTGGAAGTTAAATCACGTGTTTTGCATGGATTTGAAGCTAAACCTTCTACATCGCATTGATTTGAAGCTAAATCATGTGTTTCGCATGCAGTTGAAACTAAATCATGTCTTTCACAAGTATTTGAAGATGAACCATTTGAATCGCATTGATTTGAACCCGACCCTTCTACTTCGCACTGATTTGCAGCTAAATAATGTGTTTCGCATGGATTTGAAGCTAAACCTTCTACTTCGCATTCATTTGAATCTAAATCATTTGCTTCGCATGGATTTGAATCTAAGCCTTGTCCTTCGAATTGATTTGAAGCTAAATCATGTGTTTCGTATGGATTTGAAGCTAAACCTTCTACATGGCATTGATTTGAAGTTAAATCTTCTATAATCTATTGATTTGAAGCTAAACCTTCTACCTCTTATTGATTTGAAGCTCAACCTTCTACATCGCATTGATTTGAAGATAAATCGTGTGTTTCGCATGGATTTGAAGCTAACTCGTTAGTTTCGCATGCAGTTGGAGCTAAATAATGTATATCACAAGTATTTGTAGCTAAACCATTTGTTTCGCATGGATTTGAAGCTACGCCTTCTACTTCGCATTGATTTGAAGCTAAATCATTTGTTTCGCATGGAATTGAAGCTACTTCGTATGTTCCTCCAGCTTTTGAAGCTGTATCACTTATATCGCAAGTATTTGAAGCTAAATCATATGTATCGTATGGATTTGAAGCAGAACCTTCTACATCGCATTGATTTGCAGCTAAATCATTTGTTTCGCGTGGATTTGAATCTAAGCCTTGTCCTTCGAATTGATTTGAAGCTAAATCATGTGTTTCGTATGGATTTGAAGCTAAACCATCTACATCGCATTGACTTGAAGCTAAACCTTCTACATTCTATTGATTTGAAGCTAAACCTTCTACCTGTTTTGCTTTGAAGCTGAACCTTCTATATCGTATTGATTTGCAGCTAAATCATGTGTATCGCGTGGATTTGATGCTAACTCGTTCGTTACGCATGCAGTTAAATCTAAGTAACGTATATCACAAGTATTTGAAGCCGAACCATTTGATTCGCATGGATTTGAAGCTAAGCCTTCTACTTGTCATTAATTGGAAGTTAAATCACGTGTTTTGCATGGAATTGAATCTACCTCGTATGTCCCTCCAGCTTTTGAAGCTGTATCACTTATATCGCAAGTATTTGAAGCTAAATCATATGGGTCGTATGGGTTTGAAGCAGAACCTTCTACATCGCATTGATTTGAAGCTAAATCATTTTTTTTCGCATGGATGTGAAGCTAAACCTTCTACATCGCATTGATTTGCAGCTAAATCATTTGTTTCGCATGGATTTGAATCTAAGCCTTGTCCTTCGAATTGATTTGAAGCTAAATCATGTGTTTCGTATGGATTTGAAGCTAAACCATCTACATTGCATTGACTTGAAGCTAAACCTTCTACATTCTATTGATTTGAAGCTAAACCTTCTACCTGTTTTGCTTTGAAGCTGAACCTTCTATATCATATTGATTTGCAGCTAAATCATGTGTATCGCGTGGATTTGATGCTAACTCGTTCGTTACGCATGCAGTTAAATCTAAATAACGTATATCACAAGTATTTGAAGCTAAACCATTTGATTCGCATGGATTTGAAGCTAAGCCTTCTAATTCGCATTAATTGGAAGTTAAATCACGTGTTTTGCATGGATTTGAAGCTAAACCTTCTACATCGCATTGATTTGAAGCTAAATCATGTGTTTCGCATGCAGTTGAAGCTAAATCATGTCTTTCACAAGTATTTGAAGATGAACCATTTGAATCGCATTGATCTGAACCCGACCCTTCTACTTCGCACTGATTTGCAGCTTAATAATGTGTTTCGCATGGATGTGAAGCTAAACCTTCTACATCGCATTGATTTGCAGCTAAATCATTTGTTTCGCATGGATTTGAATCTAAGCCTTGTCCTTCGAATTGATTTGAAGCTAAATCATGTGTTTCGTATGGATTTGAAGCTAAACCTTCTACATGGCATTGATTTGAAGTTAAACCTTCTACATTCTATTGATTTGAAGCTAAACCTTCTACCTGTTTTGCTTTGAAGCTGAACCTTCTATATCATATTGATTTGCAGCTAAATCATGTGTATCGCGTGGATTTGATGCTAACTCGTTCGTTACGCATGCAGTTAAATCTAAATAACGTATATCACAAGTATTTGAAGCTAAACCATTTGATTCGCATGGATTTGAAGCTAAGCCTTCTAATTCGCATTAATTGGAAGTTAAATCACGTGTTTTGCATGGATTTGAAGCTAAACCTTCTACATCGCATTGATTTGAAGCTAAATCATGTGTTTCGCATGCAGTTGAAGCTAAATCATGTCTTTCACAAGTATTTGAAGATGAACCATTTGAATCGCATTGATCTGAACCCGACCCTTCTACTTCGCACTGATTTGCAGCTAAATAATGTGTTTCGCATGGATGTGAAGCTAAACCTTCTACATCGCATTGATTTGCAGCTAAATCATTTGTTTCGCATGGATTTGAATCTAAGCCTTGTCCTTCGAATTGATTTGAAGCTAAATCATGTGTTTCGTATGGATTTGAAGCTAAACCTTCTACATGGCATTGATTTGAAGTTAAACCTTCTACATTCTATTGATTTGAAGCTAAAACTTCTACCTGTTTTGCTTTGAAGCTGAACCTTCTATGTCGTATTGATTTGCAGCTAAATCATGTGTATCGCATGGAGTTGAAGCTAACTCGTTCGTTTCGCCTGCATATGAAGCTATATCATTTATATCGCAAGTATTTGAAGCTAAATCATTTGTTTCGCATGGATTTGAAGCTAATCCATCTACATCACATTGATTTGAAGCTAAATCAAGTGTTTCGCTTGGATTTGAAGCTAACTCGTTTGTTTCGCATGCAGTTGAAGCTAAATCATGTATATCACAAATATTTGAAACTAAACCATTTGTTTCGCATGGATGTGAAGCTACACCTTCTACTTCGTTTTGATTTGATGCCAAATCATGTTTTTCGCTTTGATTTGAAGCCAAATCATGTGTTTCGCATGGATTTGAAGCTAACTCTTTTGTTTCGCTTCCATTTAAAGCTATATTACTTATATAGCAAGTATCTGATGCTAAATCATTTGTTTCGCATGGATTTGAAGATAATTCTCCTACATCGCATTAATTTGCAGATAAATCATGTGTTTCGTATATACTTGAAGCTAACTCGTTTGTTTTGCATGCAACTGAGGCTATATCACCTATATCCGGAGTGTTTGGAGCTCAATCGTTTGTATTGCATGGATTTGAAGCTAAACCTTCTATGTCGCATTGATTTGAAGCTAAACCATGTGTATCGCATGGAGTTAAGCTAACTCGTTCGTTTCGCCTGCATATGAAGCTATATCATTTATATCGCAAGTATTTGAAGCTAAATCATTTGTGTCGCATGGATTTGGAGCTAATCCATCTACATCGCATTGATTTGAAGCTAAATCAAGTGTTTCGCTTGGATTTGAAGCTAACTCGTTTGTTTCGCATGCAGTTGAAGCTAAATCATGTATATCACAAATATTTGAAGCTAAACCATTTGTTTCGCATGGATGTGAAGCTAAGCCCTCTACTTCGCATTGATTTAAAGCTAAATCATGTGTTTCTCATGGATTTGAAGCTAACTCGTTTGTTTTGCCTGCATTGAAGCTATATCACATATATCGCAAGTATTTCATTCCAAAATCATTTGCTTCGCACGGATTTGAATCTAAGCCTTATACTTCGAATTGATTTGTCGCTAAATTATGTGTTTCGCTTGGATTTGAAGTTAAGTCTTCTAGTTTGCATTGATTTAAAGCATAATCATGTGTTTCGCTGGGTTTTGAAGCTCTACTCGTTTGTTTCACGTGCAGTTGATTCTAAATCATGTTTATCACAAGTATCTAAAGCTAACGCATTTGTTTCGCAAGAATACGGAGGTATACGATGTGTTTCGCGTTCGTTTGAAGCTAAATCATGTGTTTCGCATGGATTTGAAGCCAACTCGTTCGTTCCGCCTGCATATGAAGCAATATCACTTATATCGCAAGTATTTGAAGCTAAATCATTTGTTTCGCACAGATTTGAAGCTAAACCTTTTACATCGCTTTGATTTAAAGCTGATTCATGTGTTTCGCTTGACTTTGTAGGTAAGACGTTTGTTTCACACGCAGTTGAAGCTAAATCATTTATATCACAAGTATTTGAAGGTGATCCATTTGCCTCGCATAAATATTAAGCTAAACCATGTTTTTCGAATGAATTTGAAGCTAAATCATGTGTGTCGCCTGGATTAGAAGCTAACTCGTTTGTTCCGCATGCAGTTGAAGCTAAATCATGTATAAAACAAGTATTTGAAGCTGAACTATTCGTTCCGCATGGATTTGAAACTAAGCCTCCTACTTCGCATTGATTTGAAGATAAATCATGTGTTCCGCATGGATTAGATCATACATCGTTTGTTTCGCATGCAGTTGAAGCTAAATCATGTATATCACAAGTATTTGAAGCTAAACCATTTGTTTCGCATGGATTTGAAGCTAAGCCATCTAGTTCGCATTGATTTGAAGCTAAATCATGTATAAAACAGGTATTTGAAGCTAAACTATTCGTTTCGTATGGATCGAAGATAAGCCTTCTACTACGCATTGATTTGAAGCTAAATCATGTGCTTCGCAAGGATTTGAAGCTAACTCGTTTGTTTTGCATGCAGTTGAAGCTAGATCTTGTAAATCACATGTATTTGAACCTAAACCATTTGTTTCGCATGGATTCGAAAATCAGCCTTATACTTCGTATTGATTTGAAGCTAAATCATGTATTTCGCATGGATTTGCATCTAGCTCATTTGATTTCCCTGCATTTGTAGCAATGTCATGTATAAAACAAGTATTTGCAGCTAATCCATTTGTATCGCATGGATTTGAAGCTAACTCGTTTGTTTCGCATGCAGTTGTAGCTAAATAATGTATATCACAAGTATTTGTAGCTAAACCATTTGTTTTGCATGGATTTGAATCTAAGCCTTCTACTTCGCATTCATTTGAAGCTAAATCATTTGTTTCGCATGGATTTGAATCTAAGCCTTGTCCTTCGAATTGATTTGAAGCTAAATCATTTGTTTCGCATGGAATTGAATCTACCTCGTATGTCCCTCCAGCTTTTGAAGCTGTATCACTTATATCGCAAGTATTTGAAGCTAAATCATATGGGTCGTATGGGTTTGAAGCAGAACCTTCTACATCGCATTGATTTGAAGCTAAATCATTTTTTTCGCATGGATGTGAAGCTAAACCTTCTACATCGCATTGATTTGCAGCTAAATCATTTGTTTCGCATTTATTTGAATCTAAGCCTTGTCCTTCGAATTGATTTGAAGCTAAATCATGTGTTTCGTATGGATTTGAAGCTAAACCATCTACATTGCATTGACTTGAAGCTAAACCTTCTACATTCTATTGATTTGAAGCTAAATCTTCTACCTGTTTTGCTTTGAAGCTGAACCTTCTATATCATATTGATTTGCAGCTAAATCATGTGTATCGCGTGGATTTGATGCTAACTCGTTCGTTACGCATGCAGTTAAATCTAAATAACGTATATCACAAGTATTTGAAGCTAAACCATTTGATTCGCATGGATTTGAAGCTAAGCCTTCTACTTCGCATTCATTTGAAGCTAAATCATTTGTTTCGCATGGATTTGAATCTAAGCCTTGTCCTTCGAATTGATTTGAAGCTAAATCATTTGTTTCGCATGGAATTGAATCTACCTCGTATGTCCCTCCAGCTTTTGAAGCTGTATCACTTATATCGCAAGTATTTGAAGCTAAATCATATGGGTCGTATGGGTTTGAAGCAGAACCTTCTACATCGCATTGATTTGAAGCTAAATCATTTTTTTCGCATGGATGTGAAGCTAAACCTTCTACATCGCATTGATTTGCAGCTAAATCATTTGTTTCGCATTTATTTGAATCTAAGCCTTGTCCTTCGAATTGATTTGAAGCTAAATCATGTGTTTCGTATGGATTTGAAGCTAAACCATCTACATTGCATTGACTTGAAGCTAAACCTTCTACATTCTATTGATTTGAAGCTAAACCTTCTACCTGTTTTGCTTTGAAGCTGAACCTTCTATATCATATTGATTTGCAGCTAAATCATGTGTATCGCGTGGATTTGATGCTAACTCGTTCGTTACGCATGCAGTTAAATCTAAATAACGTATATCACAAGTATTTGAAGCTAAACCATTTGATTCGCATGGATTTGAAGCTAAGCCTTCTAATTCGCATTAATTGGAAGTTAAATCACGTGTTTTGCATGGATTTGAAGCTAAACCTTCTACATCGCATTGATTTGAAGCTAAATCATGTGTTTCGCATGCAGTTGAAACTAAATCATGTCTTTCACAAGTATTTGAAGATGAACCATTTGAATCGCATTGATTTGAACCCGACCCTTCTACTTCGCACTGATTTGCAGCTAAATAATGTGTTTCGCATGGATTTGAAGCTAAACCTTCTACTTCGCATTCATTTGAATCTAAATCATTTGCTTCGCATGGATTTGAATCTAAGCCTTGTCCTTCGAATTGATTTGAAGCTAAATCATGTGTTTCGTATGGATTTGAAGCTAAACCTTCTACATGGCATTGATTTGAAGTTAAATCTTCTATAATCTATTGATTTGAAGCTAAACCTTCTACCTCTTATTGATTTGAAGCTCAACCTTCAACATCGCATTGATTTGAAGATAAATCGTGTGTTTCGCATGGATTTGAAGCTAACTCGTTAGTTTCGCATGCAGTTGGAGCTAAATAATGTATATCACAAGTATTTGTAGCTAAACCATTTGTTTCGCATGGATTTGAAGCTACGCCTTCTACTTCGCATTGATTTGAAGCTAAATCATTTGTTTCGCATGGAATTGAAGCTACTTCGTATGTTCCTCCAGCTTTTGAAGCTGTATCACTTATATCGCAAGTATTTGAAGCTAAATCATATGTATCGTATGGATTTGAAGCAGAACCTTCTACATCGCATTGATTTGCAGCTAAATCATTTGTTTCGCTTGGATTTGAATCTAAGCCTTGTCCTTCGAATTGATTTGAAGCTAAATCATGTGTTTCGTATGGATTTGAAGCTAAACCATCTACATCGCATTGACTTGAAGCTAAACCTTCTACATTCTATTGATTTGAAGCTAAACCTTCTACCTGTTTTGCTTTGAAGCTGAACCTTCTATATCGTATTGATTTGCAGCTAAATCATGTGTATCGCGTGGATTTGATGCTATCTCGTTCGTTACGCATGCAGTTAAATCTAAGTAACGTATATCACAAGTATTTGAAGCCGAACCATTTGATTCGCATGGATTTGAAGCTAAGCCTTCTACTTGTCATTAATTGGAAGTTAAATCACGTGTTTTGCATGGAATTGAATCTACCTCGTATGTCCCTCCAGCTTTTGAAGCTGTATCACTTATATCGCAAGTATTTGAAGCTAAATCATATGGGTCGTATGGGTTTGAAGCAGAACCTTCTACATCGCATTCATTTGAAGCTAAATCATTTTTTTTCGCATGGATGTGAAGCTAAACCTTCTACATCGCATTGATTTGCAGCTAAATCATTTGTTTCGCATGGATTTGAATCTAAGCCTTGTCCTTCGAATTGATTTGAAGCTAAATCATGTGTTTCGTATGGATTTGAAGCTAAACCATCTACATTGCATTGACTTGAAGCTAAACCTTCTACATTCTATTGATTTGAAGCTAAACCTTCTACCTGTTTTGCTTTGAAGCTGAACCTTCTATATCATATTGATTTGCAGCTAAATCATGTGTATCGCGTGGATTTGATGCTAACTCCTTCGTTACGCATGCAGTTAAATCTAAATAACGTATATCACAAGTGTTTGAAGCTAAACCATTTGATTCGCATGGATTTGAAGCTAAGCCTTCTAATTCGCATTAATTGGAAGTTAAATCACGTGTTTTGCATGGATTTGAAGCTAAACCTTCTACATCGCATTGATTTGAAGCTAAATCATGTGTTTCGCATGCAGTTGAAGCTAAATCATGTCTTTCACAAGTATTTGAAGATGAACCATTTGAATCGCATTGATCTGAACCCGACCCTTCTACTTCGCACTGATTTGCAGCTAAATAATGTGTTTCGCATGGATGTGAAGCTAAACCTTCTACATCGCATTGATTTGCAGCTAAATCATTTGTTTCGCCTGGATTTGAATCTAAGCCTTGTCCTTCGAATTGATTTGAAGCTAAATCATGTGTTTCGTATGGATTTGAAGCTAAACCTTCTACATGGCATTGATTTGAAGTTAAACCTTCTACATTCTATTGATTTGAAGCTAAACCTTCTACCTGTTTTGCTTTGAAGCTGAACCTTCTATATCATATTGATTTGCAGCTAAATCATGTGTATCGCGTGGATTTGATGCTAACTCGTTCGTTACGCATGCAGTTAAATCTAAATAACGTATATCACAAGTATTTGAAGCTAAACCATTTGATTCGCATGGATTTGAAGCTAAGCCTTCTAATTCGCATTAATTGGAAGTTAAATCACGTGTTTTGCATGGATTTGAAGCTAAACCTTCTACATCGCATTGATTTGAAGCTAAATCATGTGTTTCGCATGCAGTTGAAGCTAAATCATGTCTTTCACAAGTATTTGAAGATGAACCATTTGAATCGCATTGATCTGAACCCGACCCTTCTACTTCGCACTGATTTGCAGCTAAATAATGTGTTTCGCATGGATGTGAAGCTAAACCTTCTACATCGCATTGATTTGCAGCTAAATCATTTGTTTCGCATGGATTTGAATCTAAGCCTTGTCCTTCGAATTGATTTGAAGCTAAATCATGTGTTTCGTATGGATTTGAAGCTAAACCTTCTACATGGCATTGATTTGAAGTAAAACCTTCTACATTCTATTGATTTGAAGCTAAACCTTCTACCTGTTTTGCTTTGAAGCTGAACCTTCTATGTCGTATTGATTTGCAGCTAAATCATGTGTATCGCATGGAGTTGAAGCTAACTCGTTCGTTTCGCCTGCATATGAAGCTATATCATTTATATCGCAAGTATTTGAAGCTGAACCATGTGTTTCGCATGGAGTTGAAGCTAACTCGTTCGTTTCGCCTGCATATGAAGCTATATCATTTATATCGCAAGTATTTGAAGCTAAATCATTTGTTTCGCATGGATTTGAAGCTAATCCATCTACATCACATTGATTTGAAGCTAAATCAAGTGTTTCGCTTGGATTTGAAGCTAACTCGTTTGTTTCGCATGCAGTTGAAGCTAAATCATGTATATCACAAATATTTGAAACTAAACCATTTGTTTCGCATGGATGTGAAGCTACACCTTCTACTTCGTTTTGATTTGATGCCAAATCATGTTTTTCGCTTTGATTTGAAGCCAAATCATGTGTTTCGCATGGATTTGAAGCTAACTCTTTTGTTTCGCTTCCATTTAAAGCTATATTACTTATATAGCAAGTATCTGATGCTAAATCATTTGTTTCGCATGGATTTGAAGATAATTCTCCTACATCGCATTAATTTGCAGATAAATCATGTGTTTCGTATATACTTGAAGCTAACTCGTTTGTTTTGCATGCAACTGAGGCTATATCACCTATATCCGGAGTGTTTGGAGCTCAATCGTTTGTATTGCATGGATTTGAAGCTAAACCTTCTATGTCGCATTGATTTGAAGCTAAACCATGTGTATCGCATGGAGTTAAGCTAACTCGTTCGTTTCGCCTGCATATGAAGCTATATCATTTATATCGCAAGTATTTGAAGCTAAATCATTTGTGTCGCATGGATTTGGAGCTAATCCATCTACATCGCATTGATTTGAAGCTAAATCAAGTGTTTCGCTTGGATTTGAAGCTAACTCGTTTGTTTCGCATGCAGTTGAAGCTAAATCATGTATATCACAAATATTTGAAGCTAAACCATTTGTTTCGCATGGATGTGAAGCTAAGCCCTCTACTTCGCATTGATTTAAAGCTAAATCATGTGTTTCTCATGGATTTGAAGCTAACTCGTTTGTTTTGCCTGCATTGAAGCTATATCACATATATCGCAAGTATTTCATTCCAAAATCATTTGCTTCGCACGGATTTGAATCTAAGCCTTATACTTCGAATTGATTTGTCGCTAAATTATGTGTTTCGCTTGGATTTGAAGTTAAGTCTTCTAGTTTGCATTGATTTAAAGCATAATCATGTGTTTCGCTGGGTTTTGAAGCTCTACTCGTTTGTTTCACATGCAGTTGATTCTAAATCATGTTTATCACAAGTATCTAAAGCTAACGCATTTGTTTCGCAAGAATACGGAGGTATACGATGTGTTTCGCGTTCGTTTGAAGCTAAATCATGTGTTTCGCATGGATTTGAAGCCAACTCGTTCGTTCCGCCTGCATATGAAGCAATATCACTTATATCGCAAGTATTTGAAGCTAAATCATTTGTTTCGCACAGATTTGAAGCTAAACCTTTTACATCGCTTTGATTTAAAGCTGATTCATGTGTTTCGCTTGACTTTGTAGGTAAGACGTTTGTTTCACACGCAGTTGAAGCTAAATCATTTATATCACAAGTATTTGAAGGTGATCCATTTGCCTCGCATAAATATTAAGCTAAACCATGTTTTTCGAATGAATTTGAAGCTAAATCATGTGTGTCGCCTGGATTAGAAGCTAACTCGTTTGTTCCGCATGCAGTTGAAGCTAAATCATGTATAAAACAAGTATTTGAAGCTGAACTATTCGTTCCGCATGGATTTGAAACTAAGCCTCCTACTTCGCATTGATTTGAAGATAAATCATGTGTTCCGCATGGATTAGATCATACATCGTTTGTTTCGCATGCAGTTGAAGCTAAATCATGTATATCACAAGTATTTGAAGCTAAACCATTTGTTTCGCATGGATTTGAAGCTAAGCCATCTAGTTCGCATTGATTTGAAGCTAAATCATGTATAAAACAGGTATTTGAAGCTAAACTATTCGTTTCGTATGGATCGAAGATAAGCCTTCTACTACGCATTGATTTGAAGCTAAATCATGTGCTTCGCAAGGATTTGAAGCTAACTCGTTTGTTTTGCATGCAGTTGAAGCTAGATCTTGTAAATCACAAGTATTTGAACCTAAACCATTTGTTTCGCATGGATTCGAAAATCAGCCTTATACTACGTATTGATTTGAAGCTAAATCATGTATTTCGCATGGATTTGCATCTAGCTCATTTGATTTCCCTGCATTTGTAGCAATGTCATGTATAAAACAAGTATTTGCAGCTAATCCATTTGTATCGCATGGATTTGAAGCTAACTCGTTTGTTTCGCATGCAGTTGTAGCTAAATAATGTATATCACAAGTATTTGTAGCTAAACCATTTGTTTTGCATGGATTTGAATCTAAGCCTTCTACTTCGCATTCATTTGAAGCTAAATCATTTGTTTCGCATGGATTTGAATCTAAGCCTTGTCCTTCGAATTGATTTGAAGCTAAATCATTTGTTTCGCATGGAATTGAATCTACCTCGTATGTCCCTCCAGCTTTTGAAGCTGTATCACTTATATCGCAAGTATTTGAAGCTAAATCATATGGGTCGTATGGGTTTGAAGCAGAACCTTCTACATCGCATTGATTTGAAGCTAAATCATTTTTTTCGCATGGATGTGAAGCTAAACCTTCTACATCGCATTGATTTGCAGCTAAATCATTTGTTTCGCATTTATTTGAATCTAAGCCTTGTCCTTCGAATTGATTTGAAGCTAAATCATGTGTTTCGTATGGATTTGAAGCTAAACCATCTACATTGCATTGACTTGAAGCTAAACCTTCTACATTCTATTGATTTGAAGCTAAACCTTCTACCTGTTTTGCTTTGAAGCAGAACCTTCTATATCATATTGATTTGCAGCTAAATCATGTGTATCGCGTGGATTTGATGCTAACTCGTTCGTTACGCATGCAGTTAAATCTAAATAACGTATATCACAAGTATTTGAAGCTAAACCATTTGATTCGCATGGATTTGAAGCTAAGCCTTCTAATTCGCATTAATTGGAAGTTAAATCACGTGTTTTGCATGGATTTGAAGCTAAACCTTCTACATCGCATTGATTTGAAGCTAAATCATGTGTTTCGCATGCAGTTGAAACTAAATCATGTCTTTCACAAGTATTTGAAGATGAACCATTTGAATCGCATTGATTTGAACCCGACCCTTCTACTTCGCACTGATTTGCAGCTAAATAATGTATTTCGCATGGATTTGAAGCTAAACCTTCTACTTCGCATTCATTTGAATCTAAATCATTTGCTTCGCATGGATTTGAATCTAAGCCTTGTCCTTCGAATTGATTTGAAGCTAAATCATGTGTTTCGTATGGATTTGAAGCTAAACCTTCTACATGGCATTGATTTGAAGTTAAATCTTCTATAATCTATTGATTTGAAGCTAAACCTTCTACCTCTTATTGATTTGAAGCTCAACCTTCTACATCGCATTGATTTGAAGATAAATCGTGTGTTTCGCATGGATTTGAAGCTAACTCGTTAGTTTCGCATGCAGTTGGAGCTAAATAATGTATATCACAAGTATTTGTAGCTAAATCATTTGTTTCGCATGGAATTGAAGCTACTTCGTATGTTCCTCCAGCTTTTGAAGCTGTATCACTTATATCGCAAGTATTTGAAGCTAAATCATATGTATCGTATGGATTTGAAGCAGAACCTTCTACATCGCATTGATTTGCAGCTAAATCATTTGTTTCGCGTGGATTTGAATCTAAGCCTTGTCCTTCGAATTGATTTGAAGCTAAATCATGTGTTTCGTATGGATTTGAAGCTAAACCATCTACATCGCATTGACTTGAAGCTAAACCTTCTACATTCTATTGATTTGAAGCTAAACCTTCTACCTGTTTTGCTTTGAAGCTGAACCTTCTATATCGTATTGATTTGCAGCTAAATCATGTGTATCGCGTGGATTTGATGCTAACTCGTTCGTTACGCATGCAGTTAAATCTAAGTAACGTATATCACAAGTATTTGAAGCCGAACCATTTGATTCGCATGGATTTGAAGCTAAGCCTTCTACTTGTCATTAATTGGAAGTTAAATCACGTGTTTTGCATGGAATTGAATCTACCTCGTATGTCCCTCCAGCTTTTGAAGCTGTATCACTTATATCGCAAGTATTTGAAGCTAAATCATATGGGTCGTATGGGTTTGAAGCAGAACCTTCTACATCGCATTGATTTGAAGCTAAATCATTTTTTTTCGCATGGATGTGAAGCTAAACCTTCTACATCGCATTGATTTGCAGCTAAATCATTTGTTTCGCATGGATTTGAATCTAAGCCTTGTCCTTCGAATTGATTTGAAGCTAAATCATGTGTTTCGTATGGATTTGAAGCTAAACCATCTACATTGCATTGACTTGAAGCTAAACCTTCTACATTCTATTGATTTGAAGCTAAACCTTCTACCTGTTTTGCTTTGAAGCTGAACCTTCTATATCATATTGATTTGCAGCTAAATCATGTGTATCGCGTGGATTTGATGCTAACTCGTTCGTTACGCATGCAGTTAAATCTAAATAACGTATATCACAAGTATTTGAAGCTAAACCATTTGATTCGCATGGATTTGAAGCTAAGCCTTCTAATTCGCATTAATTGGAAGTTAAATCACGTGTTTTGCATGGATTTGAAGCTAAACCTTCTACATCGCATTGATTTGAAGCTAAATCATGTGTTTCGCATGCAGTTGAAGCTAAATCATGTCTTTCACAAGTATTTGAAGATGAACCATTTGAATCGCATTGATCTGAACCCGACCCTTCTACTTCGCACTGATTTGCAGCTAAATAATGTGTTTCGCATGGATGTGAAGCTAAACCTTCTACATCGCATTGATTTGCAGCTAAATCATTTGTTTCGCATGGATTTGAATCTAAGCCTTGTCCTTCGAATTGATTTGAAGCTAAATCATGTGTTTCGTATGGATTTGAAGCTAAACCTTCTACATGGCATTGATTTGAAGTTAAACCTTCTACATTCTATTGATTTGAAGCTAAACCTTCTACCTGTTTTGCTTTGAAGCTGAACCTTCTATATCATATTGATTTGCAGCTAAATCATGTGTATCGCGTGGATTTGATGCTAACTCGTTCGTTACGCATGCAGTTAAATCTAAATAACGTATATCACAAGTATTTGAAGCTAAACCATTTGATTCGCATGGATTTGAAGCTAAGCCTTCTAATTCGCATTAATTGGAAGTTAAATCACGTGTTTTGCATGGATTTGAAGCCAAACCTTCTACATCGCATTGATTTGAAGCTAAATCATGTGTTTCGCATGCAGTTGAAGCTAAATCATGTCTTTCACAAGTATTTGAAGATGAACCATTTGAATCGCATTGATCTGAACCCGACCCTTCTACTTCGCACTGATTTGCAGCTAAATAATGTGTTTCGCATGGATGTGAAGCTAAACCTTCTACATCGCATTGATTTGCAGCTAAATCATTTGTTTCGCATGGATTTGAATCTAAGCCTTGTCCTTCGAATTGATTTGAAGCTAAATCATGTGTTTCGTATGGATTTGAAGCTAAACCTTCTACATGGCATTGATTTGAAGTTAAACCTTCTACATTCTATTGATTTGAAGCTAAACCTTCTACCTGTTTTGCTTTGAAGCTGAACCTTCTATGTCGTATTGATTTGCAGCTAAATCATGTGTATCGCATGGAGTTGAAGCTAACTCGTTCGTTTCGCCTGCATATGAAGCTATATCATTTATATCGCAAGTATTTGAAGCTGAACCATGTGTTTCGCATGGAGTTGAAGCTAACTCGTTCGTTTCGCCTGCATATGAAGCTATATCATTTATATCGCAAGTATTTGAAGCTAAATCATTTGTTTCGCATGGATTTGAAGCTAATCCATCTACATCACATTGATTTGAAGCTAAATCAAGTGTTTCGCTTGGATTTGAAGCTAACTCGTTTGTTTCGCATGCAGTTGAAGCTAAATCATGTATATCACAAATATTTGAAACTAAACCATTTGTTTCGCATGGATGTGAAGCTACACCTTCTACTTCGTTTTGATTTGATGCCAAATCATGTTTTTCGCTTTGATTTGAAGCCAAATCATGTGTTTCGCATGGATTTGAAGCTAACTCTTTTGTTTCGCTTCCATTTAAAGCTATATTACTTATATAGCAAGTATCTGATGCTAAATCATTTGTTTCGCATGGATTTGAAGATAATTCTCCTACATCGCATTAATTTGCAGATAAATCATGTGTTTCGTATATACTTGAAGCTAACTCGTTTGTTTTGCATGCAACTGAGGCTATATCACCTATATCCGGAGTGTTTGGAGCTCAATCGTTTGTATGGCATGGATTTGAAGCTAAACCTTCTATGTCGCATTGATTTGAAGCTAAACCATGTGTATCGCATGGAGTTAAGCTAACTCGTTCGTTTCGCCTGCATATGAAGCTATATCATTTATATCGCAAGTATTTGAAGCTAAATCATTTGTGTCGCATGGATTTGGAGCTAATCCATCTACATCGCATTGATTTGAAGCTAAATCAAGTGTTTCGCTTGGATTTGAAGCTAACTCGTTTGTTTCGCATGCAGTTGAAGCTAAATCATGTATATCACAAATATTTGAAGCTAAACCATTTGTTTCGCATGGATGTGAAGCTAAGCCCTCTACTTCGCATTGATTTAAAGCTAAATCATGTGTTTCTCATGGATTTGAAGCTAACTCGTTTGTTTTGCCTGCATTGAAGCTATATCACATATATCGCAAGTATTTCATTCCAAAATCATTTGCTTCGCACGGATTTGAATCTAAGCCTTATACTTCGAATTGATTTGTCGCTAAATTATGTGTTTCGCTTGGATTTGAAGTTAAGTCTTCTAGTTTGCATTGATTTAAAGCATAATCATGTGTTTCGCTGGGTTTTGAAGCTCTACTCGTTTGTTTCACATGCAGTTGATTCTAAATCATGTTTATCACAAGTATCTAAATCTAACGCATTTGTTTCGCAAGAATACGGAGGTATACGATGTGTTTCGCGTTCATTTGAAGCTAAATCATGTGTTTCGCATGGATTTGAAGTTAACTCGTTCGTTCCGCCTGCATATGAAGCAATATCACTTATATCGCAAGTATTTGAAGCTAAATCATTTGTTTCGCACAGATTTGAAGCTAAACCTTTTACATCGCTTTGATTTAAAGCTGATTCATGTGTTTCGCTTGACTTTGTAGGTAAGACGTTTGTTTCACACGCAGTTGAAGCTAAATCATTTATATCACAATTATTTGAAGGTGATCCATTTGCTTCGCATAAATATTAAGCTAAACCATGTTTTTCGAATGAATTTGAAGCTAAATCATGTGTGTCGCCTGGATTAGAAGCTAACTCGTTTGTTCCGCTTGCAGTTGAAGCTAAATCATGTATAAAACAAGTATTTGAAGCTGAACTATTCGTTCCGCATGGATTTGAAACTAAGCCTCCTACTTCGCATTGATTTGAAGATAAATCATGTGTTCCGCATGGATTAGATCATACATCGTTTGTTTCGCATGCAGTTGAAGCTAAATCATGTATATCACAAGTATTTGAAGCTAAACCATTTGTTTCGCATGGATTTGAAGCTAAGCCATCTAGTTCGCATTGATTTGAAGCTAAATCATGTATAAAACAGGTATTTGAAGCTAAACTATTCGTTTCGTATGGATCGAAGATAAGCCTTCTACTACGCCTTGATTTGAAGCTAAATCATGTGCTTCGCAAGGATTTGAAGCTAACTCGTTTGTTTTGCATGCAGTTGAAGCTAGATCTTGTAAATCACAAGTATTTGAACCTAAACCATTTGTTTCGCATGGATTCGAAAATCAGCCTTATACTTCGTATTGATTTGAAGCTAAATCATGTATTTCGCATGGATTTGCATCTAGCTCATTTGATTTCCCTGCATTTGTAGCAATGTCATGTATAAAACAAGTATTTGCAGCTAATCCATTTGTATCGCATGGATTTGAAGCTAACTCGTTTGTTTCGCATGCAGTTGTAGCTAAATAATGTATATCACAAGTATTTGTAGCTAAACCATTTGTTTTGCATGGATTTGAATCTAAGCCTTCTACTTCGCATTCATTTGAAGCTAAATCATTTGTTTCGCATGGATTTGAATCTAAGCCTTGTCCTTCGAATTGATTTGAAGCTAAATCATTTGTTTCGCATGGAATTGAATCTACCTCGTATGTCCCTCCAGCTTTTGAAGCTGTATCACTTATATCGCAAGTATTTGAAGCTAAATCATATGGGTCGTATGGGTTTGAAGCAGAACCTTCTACATCGCATTGATTTGAAGCTAAATCATTTTTTTCGCATGGATGTGAAGCTAAACCTTCTACATCGCATTGATTTGCAGCTAAATCATTTGTTTCGCATTTATTTGAATCTAAGCCTTGTCCTTCGAATTGATTTGAAGCTAAATCATGTGTTTCGTATGGATTTGAAGCTAAACCATCTACATTGCATTGACTTGAAGCTAAACCTTCTACATTCTATTGATTTGAAGCTAAACCTTCTACCTGTTTTGCTTTGAAGCTGAACCTTCTATATCATATTGATTTGCAGCTAAATCATGTGTATCGCGTGGATTTGATGCTAACTCGTTCGTTACGCATGCAGTTAAATCTAAATAACGTATATCACAAGTATTTGAAGCTAAACCATTTGATTCGCATGGATTTGAAGCTAAGCCTTCTAATTCGCATTAATTGGAAGTTAAATCACGTGTTTTGCATGGATTTGAAGCTAAACCTTCTACATCGCATTGATTTGAAGCTAAATCATGTGTTTCGCATGCAGTTGAAACTAAATCATGTCTTTCACAAGTATTTGAAGATGAACCATTTGAATCGCATTGATTTGAACCCGACCCTTCTACTTCGCACTGATTTGCAGCTAAATAATGTGTTTCGCATGGATTTGAAGCTAAACCTTCTACTTCGCATTCATTTGAATCTAAATCATTTGCTTCGCATGGATTTGAATCTAAGCCTTGTCCTTCGAATTGATTTGAAGCTAAATCATTTGTTTCGTATGGATTTGAAGCTAAACCTTCTACATGGCATTGATTTGAAGTTAAACCTTCTATAATCTATTGATTTGAAGCTAAACCTTCTACCTCTTATTGATTTGAAGCTCAACCTTCTACATCGCATTGATTTGAAGATAAATCGTGTGTTTCGCATGCAGTTGATGCCAAATCATGTATATCACTAGTAGTTGAAGCTAAATCATGTGTTTCGCACGGACGTGAAGCTAACTCGTTTGTTTCGCATTCATTTGAAGTTATATCACTTATATCGCATGTATCTGATTCTAAATCATTTGTGTCGCATGGATTTGAAGCTAAACCATGTGTATCGCATGGAGTTGAAGCTAACTCGTTCGTTTCGCCTGCATATGAAGCTATATCATTTATATCGCAAGTATTTGAAGCTGAACCATGTGTATCGCATGGAGTTGAAGCTAACTCGTTCGTTTCGCCTGCATATGAAGCTATATTTGAGCTAGATCATTTGTTTCGCATGGATTTGAAGCTAATCCATCTACATCACATTGATTTGAAGCTAAATCAAGTGTTTCGCTTGGATTTGAAGCTAACTCGTTTGTTTCGCATGCAGTTGAAGCTAAATCATGTATATCACAAATATTTGAAGCTAAACCATTTGTTTCGCATGGATGTGAAGCTACACCTTCTACTTCGTTTTGATTTGATGACAAATCATGTTTTTCGCTTTGATTCGAAGCCAAATCATGTGTTTCGCATGGATTTGAAGCTAACTCTTTTGTTTCGCTTCCATTTAAAGCTATATTACTTATATAGCAAGTATCTGATGCTAAATCATTTGTTTCGCATGGATTTGAAGATAATTCTCCTACATCGCATTAATTTGCAGATAAATCATGTGTTTCGTATATACTTGAAGCTAACTCGTTTGTTTTGCATGCAGCTGAGGCTATATCACCTATGTCCGGAGTGTTTGGTGCTCAATCGTTTGTATGGCATGGATTTGAAGCTAAACCTTCTATGTCGCATTGATTTGAAGCTAAACCATGTGTATCGCATGGAGTTAAGCTAACTCGTTCGTTTCGCCTGCATATGAAGCTATATCATTTATATCGCAAGTATATGAAGCTAAATCATTTGTGTCGCATGGATTTGGAGCTAATCCATCTACATCGCATTGATTTGAAGCTAAATCAAGTGTTTCGCTTGGATTTGAAGCTAACTCGTTTGTTTCGCATGCAGTTGAAGCTAAATCATGTATATCACAAATATTTGAAGCTAAACCATTTGTTTCGCATGGATGTGAAGCTAAGCCCTCTACTTCGCATTGATTTAAAGCTAATTCATGTGTTTCTCATGGATTTGAAGCTAACTCGTTTGTTTTGCCTGCATTGAAGCTATATCACATATATCGCAAGTATTTCATTCCAAAATCATTTGCTTCGCACGGATTTGAATCTAAGCCTTATACTTCGTATTGATTTGAAGCTAAATCATGTATTTCGCATGGATTTGCATCTAGCTCATTTGATTTCCCTGCATTTGTAGCAATGTCATGTATAAAACAAGTATTTGCAGCTAATCCATTTGTATCGCATGGATTTGATGCTAACTCGTTTGTTTCGCATGCAGTTGTAGCTAAATAATGTATATCACAAGTATTTGTAGCTAAACCATTTGTTTTGCATGAATTGAATCTAAGCCTTCTACTTCGCATTCATTTGAAGCTAAATCATTTGTTTCGCATGGATTTGAATCTAAGCCTTGTCCTTCGAATTGATTTGAAGCTAAATCATTTGTTTCGCATGGAATTGAATCTACCTCGTATGTCCCGCCAGCTTTTGAAGCTGTATCACTTATATCGCAAGTATTTGAAGCTAAATCATATGGGTCGTATGGGTTTGAAGCAGAACCTTCTACATCGCATTGATTTGAAGCTAAATCATTTTTTTCGCATGGATGTGAAGCTAAACCTTCTACATCGCATTGATTTGCAGCTAAATCATTTGTTTCGCATGGATTTGAATCTAAGCCTTGTCCTTCGAATTGATTTGATGCTAAATCATGTGTTTCGTATGGATTTGAAGCTAAACCATCTACATTGCATTGACTTGAAGCTAAACCTTCTACATTCTATTGATTTGAAGCTAAACCTTCTACCTGTTTTGCTTTGAAGCTGAACCTTCTATATCATATTGATTTGCAGCTAAATCATGTGTATCGCCTGGATTTGATGCTAACACGTTCGTTACGCATGCAGTTAAATCTAAATAACGTATATCACTAGTATTTGAAGCTAAACCATTTGCTTCGCATGGATTTGAATCTAAGCCTTGTCCTTCGAATTGATTTGAAGCTAAATCATGTGTTTCGTATGGATTTGAAGCTAAACCTTCTACATGGCATTGATTTGAAGTTAAACCTTCTATAATCTATTGATTTGAAGCTAAACCTTCTCCCTCTTATTGATTTGAAGCTCAACCTTCTACATCGCATTGATTTGAAGATAAATCGTGTGTTTCGCATGGATTTGAAGCTAACTCGATAGTTTCGCATGCAGTTGGAGCTAAATAATGTATATCACAAGTATTTGTAGCTAAACCATTTGTTTCGCATGGATTTGAAGCTACGCCTTCTACTTCGCATTGATTTGAAGCTAAATCATTTGTTTCGCATGGAATTGAAGCTACCTCGTATGTTCCTCCAGCTTTTGAAGCTGTATCACTTATATCGCAAGTATTTGAAGCTGAATCATATGTGTCGTATGGATTTGAAGCAGAACCTTCTACATCGCATTGATTTGAAGCTAAATCTAGTGTATCGAATGGATTTGAAGCTAAACCTTCTACATCGCATTGATTTGCAGCTAAATTATTTGTTTCGCGTGGATTTGAATCTAAGCCTTGTCCTTCGAATTGATTTGAAGCTAAATCATGTGTTTCGTATGGATTTGAAGCTAAACCATCTACATCGCATTGACTTGAAGCTAAACCTTCTACATTCTATTGATTTGAAGCTAAACCTTCTACCTGTTTTGCTTTGAAGCTGAACCTTCTATATCGTATTGATTTGCAGCTAAATCATGTGTATCGCGTGGATTTGATGCTAACTCGTTCGTTACGCATGCAGTTAAATCTAAGTAACGTATATCACAAGTATTTGAAGCCGAACCATTTGATTCGCATGGATTTGAAGCTAAGCCTTCTACTTGGCATTAATTGGAAGTTAAATCACGTGTTTTGCATGGAATTGAATCTACTTCGTATGTCCCTCCAGCTTTTGAAGCTGTATCACTTATATCGCAAGTATTTGAAGCTAAATCATATGGGTCGTATGGGTTTGAAGCAGAACCTTCTACATCGCATTGATTTGAAGCTAAATCATTTTTTTCGCATGGATGTGAAGCTAAACCTTCTACTTCACATTCATTTGAAGCTAAATCATTTGTTTCGCATGTATTTGAATCTAAGTCTTGTCCTTCGAATTGATTTGAAGCTAAATCATGTGTTTCGTATGGATTTGAAGCTAAACCTTCTACATCGCATTGATTTTAAGCTAAATCATGTGTCTCGCATGGAATTGAAGCTACCTCGTTTGTTCCTACAGCTTTTGAAGCTATATCACTTATATCGCAAGTATTGGAAGCTAAATCATATGTGTCGCATGGATTTGAAGCTGAACCTACTACATCGCATTGATTTGAAGCTAAATCTTGTGTATCGCATGGATTTGAAGCTAAGCCTTCTGCATCGCATTAATTGAAGCTAAATCATGTGTATCGCATGGATTTGAAGTTAACTCGTTTGTTTCGCATGCAGTTGTAGCTATATAATGTATATCACAAGTATTTGTAGCTAAACCATTTGTTTCGCATGAATTTGAAGCTTAGCCTTCTACTTCGCATTGATTTGAAGCTAAATCATTTGTTTCGCATGGAATTGAAGCTACCTCGTTTGTTCCTCCAGCTTTTGAAGCTGTATCACTTATATCGCAAGTATTTGAAGCTAAATCATTTGTTTCGCATGGAATTGAAGCTACCTCGTTTGTTCCTCCTGCTTTTGTAGCTGTGTCACTTATATCGCAAGTATTTGAAGCTAAATCATATGTGTCGTATGGATTTGAAGCACATCCTTCTACATCGCATTGTTTTGAAGCTAAATCTAGTGTATCGCATGGATTTGAAGCTAAACCTTCTACATCGCATTGATTTGAAGATAAATCGTGTGATTCGCATGGATATGAAGCTAACTCGGTAGTTTCGCATGCAGTTGTAGCTAAATAATGAATATCTCAAGTATTTGTAGCTAAACCATTTGTTTCGCATCGATTTAAGCTACTCCTTCTACTTCGCATTGATTTGTAGCGAAACCATTTGTTTCCCATGAATTTGAAGCTAAGCCTTCTACTTCGCATTCATTTGAAGCTAAAAAGTGTGTCTCGCATGGAATTGAAGCTACCTCGTTTGTTCCTACAGCTTTTGAAGCTATATCACTTATATCACAAGTATTTGAAGCTAAATCATGTGTATCGCATGGATTTGAAGCTAACTCGTTTGTTTCGCATGCAGTTGTAGCTAAATAATGTATATCACAAGTATTTGTAGCTAAACCATTTGTTTTGCATGGATTTGAATCTAAGCCTTCTACTTCGCATTCATTTGAAGCTAAATCACTTGTTTCGCATGGATTTGAATCTAAGCCTTCTGCATCGCATTGATTTGAAGATAAATCGTGTGTTTCGCATGGATTTGAAGCTAACTCGTTACTTTCGCATGCAGTTGTAGCTAAATAATTTATATCACAAGTATTTGTAGCTAAACCATTTATTTCCCATGAATTTGAAGCTAAGCCTTCTACTTCGCATTGATTTGAAGCTAAATCATTTGTTTCGCATGGAATTGAAGCTACCTCGCTTGTTCCTCCAGCTTTTGAAGCTATATCATTTATACCGGAAGTATTTGATGCTAAATCATATGTGTCGTACGGATTTGAAGTAGAACCTTCCACATCGCATTGATTTGAAGCTAAATCTAGTGTATCGCATGGATTTGAAGCTAAACCTTCTACATCGCATTGATTTGAAGCTAAATCATTTGTTTCGCATGGATTTGAATCTAAGCCTTGTCCTTCGAATTGATTTGAAGCTAAATCATATGTGTCGTATGGATTTGAACCAGAACCATCTACATCGCATTGATTTGAAGCGAAATCTAGTGTATCGCATGGATTTGAAGCTAAACCTTCTACATCACATTGATTTGCAACTAAATCATTTGTTTCGCAAGGATTTGAATCTAAGCCTTACCCTTCGAATTGATTTGAAGCTAAACCTTGTGTATCGCATGGATTTGAAGCTAAACCTTCTACATCGCATTGATTTGAAGCTAAATCATTTGTTTCGAATGGATTTGAATCTAAGCCTTGTCCTTCGAATTGATTTGGAGCTAAATCATTTGTTTCGTATGGATTTGAAGCTGAACCTACTGCATCGCATTGATTTGAAGCTAAATCTTGTGTATCGCATGGATTTGAAGCTAAGCCTTCTACATCGCATTGATTTGAAGCTAAATCATGTGTATCGCATGGATTTGATGCTACCTCGTTTGTTTCGCATGCAGTTGTAGCTAAATAATGTATATCACAAGTATTTGTAGCTAAACCATTTCTTCCCATGAATTTGAAGCTAAGCCTTCTACTTCGCATTGATTTGAAGCTAAATCATTTGTTTCGCATGGATTTGAATCTAAGCCTTGTCCTTCGAATTGATTTGAAGCTAAATCATGTGTTTCGTATGGATTTGAAGCTGAACCTTCTACATCGCATTGATTTGAAGCTAAACCTTCTACATTCTATTGATTTGAAGCTAAACCTTCTACCTGTTATTGTTTTGAAGCTGAACATTGTATATCGCATTGATTTGCAGCTAAATCATGTGTTTCCCATGGTTTTGTAGCTAACTCGTTCGTTGCGCATGCAGTTAAATCCAAATAACGTATATCACAAGTATTTGTATCTAAACCATTTGATTCGCATGGATTTGAAGTTAAGCCTTCTACTTCGCATTAATTGGAAGTTAAATCACGTGTTTTGCATGGTTTTGAAGCTAATCCTTCTACATCGCATTGATTTGAAGCTAAATCATGTGTTTCGCATGCAGTTGAAGGTAACTCGTCTGTTTCGCCTGTATTTGAAGCTATTTCATTTATAAGGCAAGTATTTGAAGCTAAATCATTCGTTTCGCATGGATTTGAAGCCAAGCCTTCTACTGCGCTTGGATTTGAAGCTGACTCGTTTGTTTCGCATGAGGTTGAAGCTAAGTCATGTATATCACAAGTATTTGAAGCTAAACCATTTGTTGCGCATGGATTTGAAGCTAAGCCTTCTACTTCGCATTGATTTGAAGCTAAGTCTTGTGTATCGCATGGATTTGAAGCAAACCATCTACATCGCATTGATTTGAAGCTTAATCATGTGTTTCGCATGGATTTGATGCTAACTCGTTTGTTTCGCATGCAGTTGTAGCTATATAATGGATATCACAAGAATTTGTAGCTAAACCATTTGTTTCGCATGAATTAGAAACTAAGCCTTCTACATCGCATTGATTTGAAGCTAAATTATGTGTTTCGCATGGAGTTGAAGCTAACTCGTTTGTTCCGCATTCATTTGTAGTTATATCACTTATATCGCATGTATCTGATGCTAAATCATTTGTGTCGCATGGATTTGAAGCTAAACCTTCTACATTCTATTGATTTGAAGCTAAACCTTCTACCTCCTATTGTTTTGAAGCTAAACCTTCTACATGGCATTGATTTGCAGCTAAATCAAGTGTTTCGCATGGATTTGAAGCTAACTCGTTCGTTTCGCCTGCAGTTGAATCTACATTACTTATATCGCTAGTATTTGAAGCTAAATCATGTGTATCGCGTGGATTTTGATGCTAACTCGTTTGATTAGTCTTCATTTGAAGCTATATCACTTACACCCCAAGTGTTTGAAGCTATATCATTTGTTTCGCATGGATTTGAAGCTAAACCTTCTTCATCGCATTGATTTGCAGCTAAATAATGTGTTTCGCATGGATTTGAAGCTAACTCGTTCGTTGCGCATGCAGTTAAATCTAAATAACGTATATCACAAGTATTTGAAGCTAAACCATTTGATTCGCACGGATTTGAACCTAAGCCTTCTACTTCGCATTAATTGGAAGTTAAATCACGTATTTTGCATGGATTTGAAGCTAAACCTTCTACATCGCATTGATTTGAAGCTTAATCATGTGTTTCGCATGGATTTGATGCTAACTCGTTTGTTTCGCATGCAGTTATAGCTATATAATGGATATCACAAGAATTTGTAGCTAAACCATTTGTTTCGCATGAATTTGAAGCTAAGCCTTCTACTTCGCATTGATTTGAAGCTAAATCATTCGTTTCGCATGGAATTGAAGCTACTTCGTTTGTTCCTCCAGCTTTTGAAGCAGTATCACTTATATCGCAAGTATTTGAAGCTAAATTATATGTGTCGTATGGATTTGAACCAGAACCTTCTACATCGCATTGATTTGAAGCTAAATCTAGTGTTTCGCATGCAGTTGAAGCTAAATCATGTCTTTCACAAGTATTTGAAGATGAACCATTTGAATCGCATTGATTTGAACCCGAGCCTTCTACTTCGCACTGATTTGCAGCTAAATAATGTGTTTCTCATGGATTTGAAGCTAACTCGTTTGTTTCGCCTGCATTGAAGCTATATCACATATATCGCAAGTATTTCATTCCGAAATCATTTGCTTCGCACGGATTAGAATCTAAGCCTTATACTTCGAATTGATTTGTCGCTATATTATGTGTTTCGCTTGGATTTGAAGTTAAGCCTTCTAGTTTGCATTGATTTAAAGCATAATCATGTGTTTCGCTGGGTTTTGAAGCTCTACTCGTTTGTTTCACGTGCAGTTGATTCTAAATCATGTTTATCACAAGTATCTAAAGCTAACGCATTTGTTTCGCAAAAATACGGAGGTATACCATGTGTTTCGCGTTCAATTGAAGCTAAATTATGTGTTTCGCATGGATTTGAAGCTAACTCGTTCGTTTCGCCTGCAGTTGAATCTACATCACTTATATCGCAAGTATTTGAAGCTAAATCATGTGTATCGCGTGGATTTTGAAGCTAACTCGTTTGATTAGTCTGCATTTGAAGCTATATCACTTATACCCCAAGAGTTTGAAGCTAAATCATATGAATCGCTTGGATTTGAAGCTAAATCATATGATTCGCGTGGATTTGAGGCTAAACCTTCTACATCGCATTGATTTGAAGCTAAATCATTTGTTTCGCATGGATTTGAATCTAAGCCTTGTCCTTCGAATTGATTTGAAGCTAAATCATGTGTTTCGTATGGATTTGAAGCTAAACCTTCTACATCGCATTGATTTGAAGCTAAATCACGTGTTTCGCTTGGATTTGAAGCTAACTCGTTCGTTGCGCATGCAGTTAAATATAAATATCGTACATCACAATTATTTATACCTAAATCATTTGCTTCGAATGGATTTGAAGCTAAACCTTCTACATGGCATTGATTTGAAGCTAAATTATGTGTTTCGCATGGAGTTGAAGCTAACTCGTTTGTTCCGCATTCATTTGTAGTTATATCAATTATATCGCATGTATCTGATGCTAAATCATTTGTGTCGCATGGATTTGAAGCTAAACCTTCTACATTCTATTGATTTGAAGCTAAACCTTCTACCTCCTATTGTTTTGAAGCTAAACCTTCTACATGGCATTGATTTGCAGCTAAATCAAGTGTTTCGCATGGATTTGAAGCTAACTCGTTCGTTTCGCCTGCAGTTGAATCTACATTACTTATATCGCTAGTATTTGAAGCTAAATCATGTGTATCGCGTGGATTTTGATGCTAACTCGTTTGATTAGTCTTCATTTGAAGCTATATCACTTACACCCCAAGTGTTTGAAGCTATATCATTTGTTTCGCATGGATTTGAAGCTAAACCTTCTTCATCGCATTGATTTGCAGCTAAATCATGTGTTTCGCATGGATTTGAAGCTAAACCTTCTGCATCGCATCGATTTGAAGCAAAATCATGTGTTTTGCATGGATTTGATGCTAACTCGTTTGCTTCCACTGCATTTGAAGCTATATCAGTTATATCGCAAGTATCTGATGCTAAATCATTTGTTTTGCATGGATTTGAAAATAAATCTTCTACATCGCATGGATTTGCAGCTAAATCATGTGTTTCGCTGGGTTTTGAAGCTCTACTCGTTTGTTTCACGTGCAGTTGATTCTAAATCATGTTTATCACAAGTATCTAAAGCTAACGCATTTGTTTCGCAAAAATACGGAGGTATACCATGTGTTTCGCGTTCATTTGAAGCTAAATCATGTGTTTCGCATGGATTTGAAGCTAACTCGTTCGTTTCGCCTGCAGTTGAATCTACATCACTTATATAGCAAGTATTTGAAGCTAAATCATGTGTATCGCGTGGATTTTGAAGCTAACTCGTTTGATTAGTCTGCATTTGAAGCTATATCACTTATACCCCAAGTGTTTGAAGCTAAATCATATGAATCGCTTGGATTTGATGCTAAATCATATGATTCGCGTGGATTTGAAGCTAAACCTTCTACATCGCATTGATTTGAAGCTAAGTCATGTTTCTCGCATGGATTTGAAGCTAAACCTTCTGCATCGCATTGATTTGAAGCAAAATCATGTGTTTTGCATGGATTTGATGCTAACTCGTTTGCTTCCCCTGCATTTGAAGCTATATCAGTTATATCGCAAGTATCTGATGCTAAATCATTTGTTTTGCATGGATTTGAAGATAAATCTTCTACAAAACCATGGACTTGCAGCTAAATCATGTGTTTCGCATGGATTTGAAGCTAAACCTTCTGCATCGCATTGATTTGAAGCAAAATCATGTGTTTTGTATGGATTTGATGCTAACTCGTTTGCTTCCACTGCATTTGAAGCTATATCAGTTATATCGTAAGTATCTGATGCTAAATCATTTGTTTTGTATGGATTTGAAGATAAATCTTCCACATCGCATGGATTTGCAGTTAAATCACGTGTTTCGCATGGATTTGAAGCTAACTCGTTAGTTTCGAATGCATTTGAAGCTATATCACGTTTATCGCACGTATCTGATTCTAAATTATTTGTTTTCGCATGGATTTGAAGCTAAGCCTTCTACTTCATATCGATTTGAAGTTAAATGATATGTATCGCATGGATTTTGAAGCTAACTCGTTTGATTCGTCAGCATTTGAAGCTATATCACTTATATCCCAATTGTTTGAAGCTAAATCATTTGTTTCGCATGGACTTGAATCTAAACGTTCTACATCGCATTGATTTGAAGCTAAATCATGTGATTCGCTTGTATTTGAAACTAACTCGTTTGTTTTGGCTGCATTTGAAGCTATATCACTTATATCTCAAGTGTTTGAAGCTAAATAATTTGTTTCGCATGGATTCGAAACTAAACCTTCTGCATCGCATTGATTTGAAGCTAAATCATGTGTTTTGCATGGATGTTATGCTAACTCGTTTATTTCCCCTGCATTTGAAGCTATATCACTTATATCGCAAGTATCTGAATCTAAATCATTTGTTTCGCATGAATTTGAAGCTCAGCCTTCTACTTCGTATCGATTTGAAGTTAAATGATATGTATCGCATGGATTTTGAAGCTAACTCGTTTGATTCGTCAGCATTTGAAGCTATATCACTTATATCCCAATTGTTTGAAGCTAAATCATTTGTTTCGCATGGACCTGAATCTAAACGTTCTACATCGCATTGATTTGAAGCTAAGTCATGTGATTCGCTTGGATTTGAAGCTAACTCGTTTGCTACGGATGCATTTGAAGCTATATCAGTTATATCGCAAGTATCTGATGCTAAATCATTTGTTTTGCATGGATTTGAAGCTAAACCTTCTGCATCGCATTGATTTGAAGCAAAATCATGTGTTTTGCATGGATTTGATGCTAACTCGTTTGCTTCCCCTGCATTTGAAGCTATATCAGTTATATCGCAAGTATCTGATGCTAAATCATTTGTTTTGAATGGATTTGAAGATAAATCTTCCACATCGCATGGATTTGCAGTTAAATCACGTGTTTCGCATGGATTTGAAGCTAACTCGTTAGTTTCGAATGCATTTGCAGCTATATCACTTATATCGCAAGTATCTGAATCTAAATCATTTGTTTCGCATGGATTTGGAGCTAAGCCTTCTACTTCGTATCGATTTGAAGTTAAATGATATGTATCGCATGGATTTTGAAGCTAACTCGTTTGATTCGTCAGCATTTGAAGCTATATCTCTTATATCCCAATTGTTTGACGCTAAATCATTTGTTTCGCATGGATTTGAATCTAAACCTTCTACATCGCATTGATTTGAAGCTAAATCATGTGAATCGCTTGGATTTGAAGCTAACTCGTTTGCTTCGGAATTCATTTGAAGCTATATCACTTATATCTCAATTGTTTGAAGCTAAATCATTTGTTTCGCATGGATTTGAAGCTAAATCTTCTGCAACGCATTGATTTAAAGCTAAATCATGCGTTTTGCATGGATTTGATGCTAACTCGTTAGTTTCGACGGCATTTGAAGCTATATCACTTATATCGCAAGTATCTGAAGCTAAATCATTTGTTTCGCATGGATTTGAATCTAAATCATTTGTTTCGCATGGGTTTGAAGCTAAGCCTTCTACTTCGCATTGTTTGAAGCTAGATCATGTGTTTCACTTGGATATGAAGCTAACTCGTTTGTTTCTTCTGCATTTGAAGCTATATCACTTCTATCTCAAGTGTTTGAAGCTAAATCATTTGTTTCGCATGGATTTGAAGATAAATATTATACATCGCAATTGATCTGAAGCTAAATCATGTGTTTCGCATGGATTTGAAGCTAAACCTTCTACATCGCAATGATTTGAAGCTAAATCATGTGTTTCGCTTGGATTTGAATCTAAACCTTCTACATCGCATTGATTTGAAGCTAAATCATGTCTTTCGCATGGATTTGAAGCTAAATCGTTCGTTTCGCCTGCATTTGATGCTATATCACTTATATCGCAAGTATCTGAAGCTAAATAATTTGTTTCGCATGGATTTGAAGCTAACACGTTTGTTTCACATGCAGATGAAGCTAAATCATGTATATCACAAGTATTGGAAGCTAAACCATTTGATTCGCATGGATTTGAAGCTAATCCTTCTACTGCGTATCGATTTGAAGCTAAATGATATGTATAGCATGGATTTTGAAGCTAACTCGTTTGATTCGTCTCCATTTGAAGCTACATCACTTATATCCCAAGTGTTTGAAGCTAAATCATTTGTTTCGCTTGGATTTGAATGTACACCTTCTACATCGCATTGATTTTAAGCAAAATCACGTGTTTCGCTTGCATTTGAAGCTAAACCTTCTAAATCACATTGATTTGAATCTAAATCATGTGATACGCTTGGATTTGAAGCTAACTCGTTTGTTTCGTCTGCGCTTGAAGCTATGTCACTTATATCGCAAGTATATGAAGCTAAATCATTGGTTTCGCATGGATTTGAAGCTAAACCTTCTACATCGCACTGATTTGCAGCTAAATCATTTGTTTCGAATGGATTTGAGGCTAACTCGTTTGTTTCGTCTGCATTTGAAGCTATATCACTTATATCCGAAGTGTGTGAAGCTCAATCATTTGTTTCGGATGGATTTGAAGCTAACTCTTTTGTTTCGTCTCCATTTGAAGCTAAATCACCTATGTCGCTAGCATCTGAAGCTAAATCATTTGTTTCGCATGGATTTGAAGATAAAACTTCTACATCACATTGATTTGCTGCTAAATCATGTGTTTCGCATGGATTTGAAGCTAATCCATCTACATCGCATGGATTTGAAGCTAAACCTTATACATCGCATTGATTTGAAGCTAAATCACGTGTTTCGCTTGGATACGAAGCTAACCCGTTTGTTTCTCCTGCATTTGAAGCTATATCACTTATATCGAATGTATATGATGCTAAATCATTTATGTCGCATGGATTTGAAGCTAAACCTTCGACATAGCAATGATTTGAAGCTTAATCATGTGTTTTGTATGGATTTGAAGCTAACTCGTTTGTTGCCCCTGCATTTGAAGCTATATCACTTACATCCCAAGCGTTTGAAACTAAACCATTTATTTCGCATGGATTTGAAGCTAAACCTTCTGCATCGCATTGATTTGAAGCTAAATCATGTGTTTTGCATGGGATTGAAGCTATCTCGTTTGTTTCCCCTGCATTTAAAGCTGTATCACTTATATCGCAAGTATCTGATGCTAAATCAGTTGTTTTGCATGGATTTGAAGCTAAATCTTCTACATCGCATGGATTTGCAGCTAAATCATGTGTTTCGCATGGATTTGCAGCTAAACCTTCCTCATCGCATTGATTTGAATCTAAATCATGTGTTTTGCATGGATTTGATGCTAACTCGTTTGTTTCCCCTGCATTTGAAGCTATATCACTTATATCGCAAGTATCTGATGCTAATTCAGTTGTTTTGCATGGATTTGAAGCTATCTCGTTAATTTCGCCTGCATTTGAAGCTATATCACTTATATCGCAAGTATCTGAATCTAAATCATTTGTTTCGCATGGATTTGAAGCTAAGCCTTCTACTTCGTATCGAGTTGAAGTTAAATGATATGTATCGCTTGGATTTTGAAGCTAACTCGTTTGTTTCGTCTGCATTTGAAGAAATACCTCTTATATCTCAAGTGTTTGAAGCTAAATCATTTGTTTCGCATGGATTTGAAGCTAAGCCTTCTACTTCGTATCGATTTGAAGCTAAATCATGTGTTTCACTTGGATTTGAAGATAACTCGTTAGTTTTGCCTGCATTTGAAGCTATATCACCTATATCCCAAGTGATTGAAGCTCAATCATTTGCTTCTCAAGGATTTGAAGCTAATCCTTCTACATCGCATTGATTTCAAGATAAATCATGTGTTTTGCATGGATTTGAAGCTAACTCGTTTGATTCGTCTGCATTTGAAGCTATATCACTTATATCCCAAGTGTTTGAAGCTAAATCATTTGTTTCGCATGGATTTGAAGCTAAACCTTCTACATCGCATTGATTTGCTGCTAAATCATGTGTTTCGCATGAATTTGATGCTAAACCTTCGACATCGCATGGATTTGAAGCTGAACCTTCTACATCGCACTGATTTGAAGCTAAATCACGTGTTTCGCTTGGATACGAAGCTAACCCGTTTGTTTCTCCTGCATTTGAAGCTATATCACTTATATCGCATGTATATGATGCTAAATCATTTATGTCGCATTGCTTTGAAGGTAAGCCTTCTACTTCGCATTGATTTGAAGCTAAATTATGTGTTTCGGTTGAATTTGAACCTAATTCGTTTGTTTCGCATGCAGTTGAAGCTATATAACTTATATCTCAAGTATCAGAATCTAAATCATTTGTTTCACATGGATTTGAAACTAAGCCTTCTACTTCGTATCGATTTGAAGTTAAATGATATGTATCGCATGGATTTTCGCATGGAAGCTATATCACTTACATCCCAATTGTTTGAAGCTGAATCATTTGTTTCGCATGGATTTGAAGCTAAACCTTCTACATCGCATTGATTTGCAGCTAAATCATGTGTTTCACTTGGATTTGAAGATAACTCGTTAGTTTTGCCTGCATTTGAAGCTATATCACCTATATCCCAAGTGATTGAAGCTCAATCATTTGCTTCTCAAGGATTTGAAGCTAATCCTTCTACATCGCATTGATTTCAAGATAAATCATGTGTTTTGCATGGATTTGAAGCTAACTCGTTTGATTCGTCTGCATTTGAAGCTATATCACTTATATCCCAAGTGTTTGAAGCTAAATCATTTGTTTCGCATGGATTTGAAGCTAAACCTTCTACATCGCATTGATTTGCTGCTAAATCATGTGTTTCGCATGAATTTGATGCTAAACCTTCGACATCGCATGGATTTGAAGCTGAACCTTCTACATCGCACTGATTTGAAGCTAAATCACGTGTTTCGCCTGGATACGAAGCTAACCCGTTTGTTTCTCCTGCATTTGAAGCTATATCACTTATATCGCATGTATATGATGCTAAA
The DNA here is from genome assembly GCF_051020955.1 of Megalopta genalis. Taxonomy (NCBI): domain Eukaryota; kingdom Metazoa; phylum Arthropoda; class Insecta; order Hymenoptera; family Halictidae; genus Megalopta; species Megalopta genalis. Next base: position 78,382 of record NW_027476488.1, read on the forward strand.
TCATTTATGTCGCATTGCTTTGAAGGTAAGCCTTCTACTTCGCATTGATTTGAAGCTGAATTATGTGTTTCGGTTGAATTTGAACCTAATTCGTTTGTTTCGCATGCAGTTGAAGCTATATAACTTATATCTCAAGTATCAGAATCTAAATCATTTGTTTCACATGGATTTGAAACTAAGCCTTCTACTTCGTATCGATTTGAAGTTAAATGATATGTATCGCATGGATTTTCGCATGGAAGCTATATCACTTACATCCCAATTGTTTGAAGCTGAATCATTTGTTTCGCATGGATTTGAAGCTAAAACTTCTACATCGCATTGATTTGCGGCTAAATAATGTGTTTCGCATGGATTTGAAGATAACTCGTTTGTTTCGTCTGCATTTGAAGCTATATCACTTATATCGCATGTGTATGATGCTAAATCATTTATGGCGCATTTCTTTGAAGCTAAGCCTTCTACTTCGCATCGATTTGAAGCTGAATCATATGTTTTGCATGGATTTGAAGCTAACTCGTTTGTTTCGCCTGCATTTGATGCTATGTCACTTATATCGCAAGTGTTTGAAGCTAAATCATTTGTGTTGAGGTGCGTCGTGTGAGCACCTGATATCGATATTCCGCGATATTAACTATCTCTTGGGTTGTAAGTCCGACTACGCTGCGCGACGGAATAGGACGATATCGTTGTCCGTTTACTTAAAAATGAACAACTGTTTTACTTAGTAGTTCGTGAAATGAGACGTAGACTGGAGTGACGAGCGATGTTGAACGATATGAACGAGGTTACGCAGGAGTGAAAAAAGACTGTGTGAGGTGGTCAAGCGTTCTCGTTTTTATATGTTTCTCGCCGAGAGAAAACTTGAAGATCATTGGTTGATCGCGAGGTGGAAAGGGACCTTAGGAGTCCCGGTCGTACCCAGTGTCAGGTAGTAAGAAATCCCGGAAAAGGCGACCGAAGGGATGCGTGCTGGCGACCCTGTCATAAATTAAGGATATGTTGCCGATGAAGTGTGCGTTATTCGAAATTGCAGAAATTACTCTATTGCCGGAAAGGAGACGGGTCGAAGGAATTGGAAATTTAAAAACTGCAGGCGAAGGCTCCACGAAATTGGAGGCCCAACGAACGTGACTTTTGTCAACTGCACGTTGAAGGACCGTCGATTTGCCACGCTGCACCGAAGGTTCCCCGTAAACAAACTGTTTTTTAGGGATTGAAGAAAGGTAGTCCGTCCCGGAGAAAGTCGGGCGGACACGGCTGGAAAATTCCGTTGCAAGACGGAACAATTTGTTTCGCATGGATTTGAAGCTAAACATTCTACATCGCATTGATTTGCAGCTAAATCATGTGTTTCACTTGGATTTGAAGCTAACTCGTAAGATTTGCCTACATTTGAAGCTATGTCACCTATATCCCAAGTGTTTGAAGCTCAATCATTTGCTTCGCAAGGATGTGAAGCTAATCCTTCTACATCGCATTGATTTCAAGCTAAATCATGTGTTTTACTTGGATTTGAAGCTAAACCTTCTGCATCGCATTGATTTGAAGCTAAATCATGTGTTTTGCATGGATTTGAAGCTAACTCGTTTGATTCGTCTGCATTTGAAGCTATATCACTTATATCCCAAGTGTTTGAAGCTAAATCATTTGTTTAGCATGGATTTGAAGATAGACCTTCTACATTGCATTGATTTGAAGCTAAATCATGTGTTTCGCTTGGATTTGAAGCTAACTCGTTTGTTTCGTCTGCATTTGAAGCTATATCACCTATATCGCTAGTATCTGAAGCTAAATCATTTGTTTCGCATGGATTTGAAGCTAAACCTTCTACATCGCATTGATTTGCTGCTAAATCATGTGTTTCGCATGGATTTGAAGCTAACTCGTTAGTTTCGCCTGCATTTGAAGCTATATAACTTACATCTCAAGTATCTGAATCTAAATCATTTGTGTCCCATGGATTTGAAGCTAAGCCTTCTACTTCGTATCGATTTGAAGTTAAATGAAAGGTATCGCATGGATTTTGAAGCTAACTCGTTTGATTCCTCTGCATTTGAAGCTATATCACTTATATCCCAATTGTTTGAAGCTGAATCATTCGTTTCGCATGGATTTGAAGCTAAAACTTCTACATCGCATTGATTTGCGGCTAAATCATGTGTTTCGCATGGATTTGAAGCTAACTCGTTTGTTTCGTCTGCATTTGAAGCTATATCCCCTATATCGCTAGTATCTGAAGCTAAATCATTTGTTTCGCATGGATTTGAAGCTAACTCGTCTGCTTTGTCTGCATTTGAAGCTATATCACTTATATCCCAAGTGTTTGAAGCTAAATCATTTGTTTCGCATGGATTTGAAGCTAAACATTCTCCATCGCAGTGATTAAAGCTAAATCATGTGTTTCGCTTGGATTTTGAAGCTAACTCGTTTGATTCGTCCGCATTTGAAGCTATATCACTTATATCCCAATTGTTTGAAGCTAAATCATTTGTTTCGCATGGATTTGAAGCTAAACCTTCTACATCGCATTGATTTGAAGCTAAATCATGTGATTCGCTTGGATTTGAAGCTAACTCGTTTGTTTCGGCTGCATTTGAAGCTATATCACTTATATCGCTAGTATCTGAAGCTAAATCATTTGTATCGCATGGATTTGAAGCTGAACATTCTACATCGTATTGATTTGAAGCAAAACCTTCTACATTGCATTGATTTAAAGCTAAACCTTCTACATCGGATTGGTTTGAAGCTAAGCCTTCTACTTCGCATAGATTTGAAGCTAAATCACGTCTTTGGCTTGGATTTGAAGCTAACTCGTTTGTTTCGCATGCAGTTGAAGCTAAGTCAAGTATATTACCAGTATTTGAAGCTAAACCATTTGATTCGCATGGATTTGAAGCCAAGCCTTCTACATCGCAATGATTTGAAGATAAATCATGTGTTCCGCATGGATTTGAAGCTAACTCGTATGTTTGGCATGCAGTTGAAGCTAAATCATGTTTAAAACAAGTATTTGAAGCTAAGCTATTCGTTTCGCATGGATTTGAAACTAAGCCTTCTACTTCGCATTGATTTGAAGCTAAATCTTTTCTTTCGCTTGGATTTGAAGCTGAATCATGTGTTTCGCTTGAATTTGAAGATAGGACGTTTGCTACGCATGCAGTTGAAACTAAATCATGTATATCACAAGTATTTGATGCTAAACCATTTGTTTCGTATGGATTTGAAGGTACTCCTTCTACTTTGAATTGATTTGAAGCTAAATCACGTGTTCCGCTTGGATTTGAAGCTAAACCTTCTACATCGCATTGATTTGACACTAAATCATGTGTTTCGATTGGATTTGAATCTAACTCGTTTCTTTCGTCACCATTTGAAGCTATATCACTTATATCGCAAGTGTTTGAAGCTAAATCATTTGTTTCGCATGGATTTGAAGCTAAACCTTCTACATCGCATTGATTTGCTGCTAAATCATGTGTTTCGCATGGATTTGAAGCTAACTCGTTAGTTTCGCCTGCATTTGAAGCTATATAACTTACATCTCAAGTATCTGAATCTAAATCATTTGTGTCCCATGGATTTGAAGCTAAGCCTTCTACTTCGTATCGATTTGAAGTTAAATGAAAGGTATCGCATGGATTTTGAAGCTAACTCGTTTGATTCCTCTGCATTTGAAGCTATATCACTTATATCCCAATTGTTTGAAGCTGAATCATTCGTTTCGCATGGATTTGAAGCTAAAACTTCTACATCGCATTGATTTGCGGCTAAATCATGTGTTTCGCATGGATTTGAAGCTAACTCGTTTGTTTCGTCTGCATTTGAAGCTATATCCCCTATATCGCTAGTATCTGAAGCTAAATCATTTGTTTCGCATGGATTTGAAGCTAACTCGTCTGCTTTGTCTGCATTTGAAGCTATATCACTTATATCCCAAGTGTTTGAAGCTAAATCATTTGTTTCGCATGGATTTGAAGCTAAACATTCTCCATCGCAGTGATTAAAGCTAAATCATGTGTTTCGCTTGGATTTTGAAGCTAACTCGTTTGATTCGTCCGCATTTGAAGCTATATCACTTATATCCCAATTGTTTGAAGCTAAATCATTTGTTTCGCATGGATTTGAAGCTAAACCTTCTACATCGCATTGATTTGAAGCTAAATCATGTGATTCGCTTGGATTTGAAGCTAACTCGTTTGTTTCGGCTGCATTTGAAGCTATATCACTTATATCGCTAGTATCTGAAGCTAAATCATTTGTATCGCATGGATTTGAAGCTGAACATTCTACATCGTATTGATTTGAAGCAAAACCTTCTACATTGCATTGATTTAAAGCTAAACCTTCTACATCGGATTGGTTTGAAGCTAAGCCTTCTACTTCGCATAGATTTGAAGCTAAATCACGTCTTTGGCTTGGATTTGAAGCTAACTCGTTTGTTTCGCATGCAGTTGAAGCTAAGTCAAGTATACTACCAGTATTTGAAGCTAAACCATTTGATTCGCATGGATTTGAAGCCAAGCCTTCTACATCGCAATGATTTGAAGATAAATCATGTGTTCCGCATGGATTTGAAGCTAACTCGTTTGTTTGGCATGCAGTTGAAGCTAAATCATGTTTAAAACAAGTATTTGAAGCTAAGCTATTCGTTTCGCATGGATTTGAAACTAAGCCTTCTACTTCGCATTGATTTGAAGCTAAATCTTTTCTTTCGCTTGGATTTGAAGCTGAATCATTTGTTTCGCTTGAATTTGAAGATAGGACGTTTGCTACGCATGCAGTTGAAACTAAATCATGTATATCACAAGTATTTGATGCTAAACCATTTGTTTCGTATGGATTTGAAGGTACTCCTTCTACTTTGAATTGATTTGAAGCTAAATCACGTGTTCCGCTTGGATTTGAAGCTAAACCTTCTACATCGCATTGATTTGACACTAAATCATGTGTTTCGATTGGATTTGAATCTAACTCGTTTCTTTCGTCACCATTTGAAGCTATATCACTTATATCGCAAGTATCTCAACCTAAATCATTTGTTTCTCATGGATGTCAAGATAAGCCTTCTACCTCGTATTGATTTGAAGCTAAATCATATGTTTCGCACGGATTTGAAGCTAAGCCTTCTACTTCGTATCGATTTTAAGTTAAATGAAAATGTATCGCATGGATTTTGAAGCTAACTCGTTTGTTTCTTCTGCATTTTAAGAAATATCACTTATATCTCAAGTGTTTGAAGCTAAATCATTTGTTCCGCTTGGATTTGAAGCTAAGCCTTCTACTTCGTATCGATTTGAAGCTAAATGAAATGTATCGCATGGATTTGAAGCTAACTCGTTTGATTCGTCTGCATTTGAAGCTATATCACTTATATCCCAAGTGTTTGAAGCTATATCATTTTTTTCGCATGGATTTGAAGCTAAACCTTCTACATCGCATTGATTTGAAGCTAAACCTTCTACATCGCAATGATTTGAAGCTAAATCATGTGTTTCGCTTGGATTTGAATCTAAACCTTCTACATCGCATTGATTTGAAGCTAAATCATGTCTTTCGCATGGATTTGAAGCTAAATCGTTCGTTTCGCCTGCATTTGATGCTATATCACTTATATCGCAAGTATCTGAAGCTAAATAATTTGTTTCGCATGGATTTGAAGCTAACACGTTTGTTTCACATGCAGATGAAGCTAAATCATGTATATCACAAGTATTTGAAGCTAAACCATTTGATTCGCATGGATTTGAAGCTAATCCTTCTACTGCGTATCGATTTGAAGCTAAATGATATGTATAGCATGGATTTTGAAGCTAACTCGTTTGATTCGTCTGCGCTTGAAGCTATGTCACTTATATCGCAAGTATATGAAGCTAAATCATTGGTTTCGCATGGATTTGAAGCTAAACCTTCTACATCGCACTGATTTGCAGCTAAATCATTTGTTTCGAATGGATTTGAGGCTAACTCGTTTGTTTCGTCTGCATTTGAAGCTATATCACTTATATCCGAAGTGTGTGAAGCTCAATCATTTGTTTCGGATGGATTTGAAGCTAACTCTTTTGTTTCGTCTCCATTTGAAGCTAAATCACCTATGTCGCTAGCATCTGAAGCTAAATCATTTGTTTCGCATGGATTTGAAGATAAAACTTCTACATCACATTGATTTGCTGCTAAATCATGTGTTTCGCATGGATTTGAAGCTAATCCATCTACATCGCATGGATTTGAAGCTAAACCTTATACATCGCATTGATTTGAAGCTAAATCACGTGTTTCGCTTGGATACGAAGCTAACCCGTTTGTTTCTCCTGCATTTGAAGCTATATCACTTATATCGAATGTATATGATGCTAAATCATTTATGTCGCATGGATTTGAAGCTAAGCCTTCTACATCGTATTGATTTGAAGCAAAACCTTCTACATTGCATTGATTTAAAGCTAAACCTTCTACATCCCATTGATTTGCTGCTAAATCATGGATTTCACATGGATTTGAAGCTAATTCGTTTGTTGCCCATGCAGTTGAATCTAAATAACGTATATCACAAGTATTTGTAGCTAAACCATTTATTTCGCATGGATTTGAAGCTAATCATTCTACATCGCCCTGATTAAAGCTAAATCATGTGTTTCGCATGGATATGAAGCTAAACCTTCGACATAGCAATGATTTGAAGCTTAATCATGTGTTTTGTATGGATTTGAAGCTAACTCGTTTGTTGCCCCTGCATTTGAAGCTATATCACTTACATCCCAAGCGTTTGAAACTAAACCATTTATTTCGCATGGATTTGAAGCTAAACCTTCTGCATCGCATTGATTTGAAGCTAAATCATGTGTTTTGCATGGATTTGATGCTAACTCGTTTGTTTCCCCTGCATTTGAAGCTATATCACTTATATCGCAAGTATCTGATGCTAATTCAGTTGTTTTGCATGGATTTGAAGCTAAATCTTCTACATCGCATGGATTTGCAGCTAAATCATGTGTTTCGCATGGATTTGCAGCTAAACCTTCCTCATCGCATTGATTTGAATCTAAATCATGTGTTTTGCATGGATTTGATGCTAACTCGTTTGTTTCCCCTGCATTTGAAGCTATATCACTTATATCGCAAGTATCTGATGCTAATTCAGTTGTTTTGCATGGATTTGAAGCTATCTCGTTAATTTCGCCTGCATTTGAAGCTATATCACTTATATCGCAAGTATCTGAATCTAAATCATTTGTTTCGCATGGATTTGAAGCTAAGCCTTCTACTTCGTATCGAGTTGAAGTTAAATGATATGTATCGCTTGGATTTTGAAGCTAACTCGTTTGTTTCGTCTGCATTTGAAGAAATACCTCTTATATCTCAAGTGTTTGAAGCTAAATCATTTGTTTCGCATGGATTTGAAGCTAAGCCTTCTACTTCGTATCGATTTGAAGCTAAATGAAATGTATCGCATGGATTTGAAGCTAACTCGTTTGATTCGTCTGCATTTGAAGCTATATCACTTATATCCAAAGTGATTGAAGCTAAATCATTTGTTTCGCATGGATTTAAAGCTAAACCTACTACATCGCATTGAGTTGGTGCTAAATCATGTGTTTCGCATGGAGTTGAAGCTAAACCATCTACATAGAATTGTTTTGAAGCTTAGTCATGTGTTTTGCATGGGATTGAAGCTATCTCGTTTGTTTCCCCTGCATTTAAAGCTGTATCACTTATATCGCAAGTATCTGATGCTAAATCATTTGTTTCGCATGGATTTGAAGCTACACCTTCTACATCGCATTGATTTGCAGCTAAATCATGTGATTCGCTTGGATTTGAAGCTAACTCGTTTGTTTCGGCTGCATTTGAAGCTATATCACATATATCTCAAGTGTTTGAAGCTAAATCATTTGTTTCGCATGGATTTGAAGCTAAACCTTCTACATCGCATTGATTTGCAGCTAAATCATGTGTTTCACTTGGATTTGAAGATAACTCGTTAGTTTTGCCTGCATTTGAAGCTATATCACCTATATCCCAAGTGATTGAAGCTCAATCATTTGCTTCTCAAGGATTTGAAGCTAATCCTTCTACATCGCATTGATTTCAAGATAAATCATGTGTTTTGCATGGATTTGAAGCTAACTCGTTTGATTCGTCTGCATTTGAAGCTATATCACTTATATCCCAATTGTTTGAAGCTAAATCATTGGTTTCGCATGGATTTGAAGCTAAACCTTCTACATCGCACTGATTTGCAGCTAAATCATTTGTTTCGAATGGATTTGAGGCTAACTCGTTTGTTTCGGCTGCATTTGAAGCTATATCACTTATATCGCTAGTATCTGAAGCTAAATCATTTGTATCGCATGGATTTGAAGCTGAACATTCTACATCGTATTGATTTGAAGCAAAACCTTCTACATTGCATTGATTTAAAGCTAAACCTTCTACATCGGATTGGTTTGAAGCTAAGCCTTCTACTTCGCATAGATTTGAAGCTAAATCACGTCTTTGGCTTGGATTTGAAGCTAACTCGTTTGTTTCGCATGCAGTTGAAGCTAAGTCAAGTATATTACCAGTATTTGAAGCTAAACCATTTGATTCGCATGGATTTGAAGCCAAGCCTTCTACATCGCAATGATTTGAAGATAAATCATGTGTTCCGCATGGATTTGAAGCTAACTCGTTTGTTTGGCATGCAGTTGAAGCTAAATCATGTTTAAAACAAGTATTTGAAGCTAAGCTATTCGTTTCGCATGGATTTGAAACTAAGCCTTCTACTTCGCATTGATTTGAAGCTAAATCTTTTCTTTCGCTTGGATTTGAAGCTGAATCATGTGTTTCGCTTGAATTTGAAGATAGGACGTTTGCTACGCATGCAGTTGAAACTAAATCATGTATATCACAAGTATTTGATGCTAAACCATTTGTTTCGTATGGATTTGAAGGTACTCCTTCTACTTTGAATTGATTTGAAGCTAAATCACGTGTTCCGCTTGGATTTGAAGCTAAACCTTCTACATCGCATTGATTTGACACTAAATCATGTGTTTCGATTGGATTTGAATCTAACTCGTTTCTTTCGTCACCATTTGAAGCTATATCACTTATATCGCAAGTATCTCAACCTAAATCATTTGTTTCTCATGGATGTCAAGATAAGCCTTCTACCTCGTATTGATTTGAAGCTAAATCATATGTTTCGCACGGATTTGAAGCTAAGCCTTCTACTTCGTATCGATTTTAAGTTAAATGAAAATGTATCGCATGGATTTTGAAGCTAACTCGTTTGTTTCTTCTGCATTTTAAGAAATATCACTTATATCTCAAGTGTTTGAAGCTAAATCATTTGTTCCGCTTGGATTTGAAGCTAAGCCTTCTACTTCGTATCGATTTGAAGCTAAATGAAATGTATCGCATGGATTTGAAGCTAACTCGTTTGATTCGTCTGCATTTGAAGCTATATCACTTATATCCCAAGTGTTTGAAGCTATATCATTTTTTTCGCATGGATTTGAAGCTAAACCTTCTACATCGCATTGATTTGAAGCTAAACCTTCTACATCGCATTGATTTGAAGCTAAATCATGTGTTTCGCTTGGATTTGAAGCTAACTCGTTTGTTTCGTCTGCATTTCAAGAAATATCACTTATATCTCAAGTGTTTGAAGCTAAATCATTTGTTTCGCATGGATTTGAAGCTAAGCCTTCTACTTTGTATCGATTTGAAGCTAAATGAAATGTATCGCATGGAATTGAAGCTAACTCGTTTGATTCGTCAGCATTTGAAGCTATATCACTTATATCCCAATTGTTTGAAGCTAAATCACTTGTTTCGCATGGATTTGAATCTAAACCTTCAACTTCGCATTGATTTGAAGCTAAATCATGTGATTCGCTTGGATTTGATGCTAACTCGTTCGTTTCCCCTGCATTTGAAGCTATATCAATTATACCCCATGTGTTTGAAGCTAAATCATTTGTTTCGCGTGTATTTGAAGGCAAACCTTATACATCGCATTGATTTGAAGCTAAATCATGTGTTTCGCTTGGATATGAAGCGAAATCGTTTGTTTCGTCTGAATTTGAAGCTATATCACTTATATCGCAAGTATCTGAAGCTGAATCATTGGTTTCGCATGGATTTGAAGCTAAACATTCCACATCCCATAGATTTGAAGCTAGCTCGATTTCTTCGTCTGCATTTGAAGCTACATCACTTATATCGCAAAGTATCTGAAGCTAAATCATTTGTTTCGCATGGATTTGAAGCTAAGCCTTCTACTTCGCACTGATTTGAAGCCAGATCATTTGTTTCGCTTGGACGTGAAGCTATCTCGTTTGTTTCGTCTGCATTTGAAGCTATATCACTTATATCGCGAGTATCTGAACCTAAGTCATTTGGTTCGCGTGTATTTGAAGGCAAACATTCTACATCGCATTGATTTGAAGCTAAATCATGTGTTTCGCTTGGATATGAAGCGAAATCGTTTGTTTCGTCTGCATTTGAAGCTATATCACTTATATCGCAAGTATCTGAAGCTGAATCATTGGTTTCGCATGGATTTGAAGCTAAACCTTCCACATCCCATAGATTTGAAGCTAGCTCGATTTCTTCGTCTGCATTTGAAGCTATATCACTTATATCGCAAAGTATCTGAAGCTAAATCATTTGTTTCGCATGGATTTGAAGCTAAGCCTTCTACATCGCACTGATTTGAAGCCAGATCATTTGTTTCGCTTGGATGTGAAGCTATCTCGTTTGTTTCGTCTGCATTTGAAGCTATATCACTTATATCGCGAGTATCTCAACCTAAGTCATTTGGTTCGCATGCATTTGAAGCTAAACCTTCTACATCGCATTGATTTGAAGCTAAATCATGTGTTTCGCTTGGATTTGAAGCTAAATCTTCTACATCGCATGGAGTTGCAGCTAAATCATGTGTTTCGCATGGATTTGATGCTAAACTTTCTGCATCGCATTGATTTGAAGCTAAATCATGTGTTTTTCATGGATTTGATGCTAACTCGTTAGTTTCGACGGCATTTGAAGCTATATTACTTATATGGCAAGTATCTGAATCTAACTCATTTGTTTCGCATGGATTTGAAGCTAAACCTTCTGCACAGGCATTGATTTGAAGCTAAATCATTTGTTTCGCATGGATTTGAAGCTAAGCCTTCTACGTCGTGTCGATTTGAAGTTAAATGATATGTATCGCATGGATTTTGAAGCTAACTCGTTTGATTCGTCAGCATTTGACTCTATATCACTTATATCCCAATTGTTTGAAACTAAATCATTTGTTTCGCATGGATTTGAATCTAAACCTTCTACATCGCATGGATTTGCAGCTAAGTCATGTGTTTCGCATGGATTTGTAGCTAACTCGTTAGTTTCGAATGCATTTGAAGCTATATCACTTATATCGCAAGTATCTGAATCTAAATCATTTGTTTACGCATGGATTTGAAGCTAAGCCTTCTACTTCATATCGATTTGAAGATAAATGATATGTATCGCATGGATTTTGAAGCTAACTCGTTCGTTTCCCCTGCATTTGAAGCTATATCAATTATACCCCATGTATTTGAAGCTAAATCATTTGTTTCGCGTGTATTTGAAGGCAAACCTTATACATCGCAATGATTTGAAGCTAAATCATGTGTTTCGCTTGGATATGAAGCGAAATCGTTTGTTTCGTCTGCATTTGAAGCTATATCACTTATATCGCAAGTATCTGAAGCTGAATCATTGGTTTCGCATGGATTTGAAGCTAAACCTTCCACATCCCATAGATTTGAAGCTAGCTCGATTTCTTCGTCTGCATTTGAAGCTATATCACTTATATCGCAAAGTATCTGAAGCTAAATCATTTGTTTCGAATGTATTTGAAGCTAAGCCTTCTACTTCGCACTGATTTGAAGCCAGATCATTTGTTTCGCTTGGATGTGAAGCTATCTCGTTTGTTTCGTCTGCATTTGAAGCTATATCACTTATAACGCAAGTATCTGAACCTAAGTCATTTGGTTCGCATGGATTTGAAGCTAAACCTTCTACATCCCATTGATTTGAAGCTAAATCATTTGTTTTGTATGGATTTGAAGCTAAATCTTCTACATCGCATGGATTTGCAGCTAAATCATGTGTTTCGCATGGATTTGTAGCTAACTCGTTAGTTTCGAATGCATTTGAAGCTATATCACTTATATCGCAAGTATCTGAATCTAAATCATTTGTTTACGCATGGATTTGAAGCTAAGCCTTCTACTTCATATCGATTTGAAGATAAATGATATGTATCGCATGGATTTTGAAGCTAACGCGTTTGATTCGTCAGCATTTGAAGCTATATCACTTATATCCCAATTGTTTGAAGCTAAATCATTTGTTTCGCATGGATTTGAATCTAAACCTTCTACATCGCATTGATTTGAAGCTAAATCATGTGATGCGCTTGGATTTGAAGCTAACTCGTTTGCTTCGGCTGCATTTGAAGCTATATCACTTATATCTCAATTGTTTGAAGCTAAATCATTTGTTTTGCATGGATTTGAAGCTAAACCTTCTGCATCGCATTGATTTGACGCTAAATCATGTGTTTTGCATGGATTTGATGCTAACTCGTTTGCTTCCCCTGCATTTGAAGCTATATCAGTTATATCGCAAGTATCTGATGCTAAATCATTTGTTTTGCACGGATTTGAAGATAATTCTTCTACATCGCATGGATTTGAAGCTAACTCGTTAGTTTCGAATGCATTTGAAGCTATATCACTTATTGTTCCGTTCCGGAAGACCTCCCGCAGGCTGCTTTCGCGAAGGTTTATGGCGTGGACCAGCGAGGATCATAAAGAGACGGAAACCTTTTTTCCATCTGCAGAACATCGGTGCAGGGTCTTCCGTTTCTTTAATGACCGCGACGCGTCGTAGGCACGAAAGGCCCGAAAAAACAACCCCGTCGTAAATTTGAGAATTTGACGGGTCTTGAGAAAGTTTAGTCCCAACCGTCGCGGGGACGATATCTCAGGCCCCAGGGGACCTCCCGTCCACGCAAGTACGCAACACCCCCCTCTCCTAGACAAGGCTCGTGTAGGACGATACGAGAGGGTGGTGACGAAAAGCTTAGAGGACACTGATTGGAAAATCGCAATCTTCGAGAAAAACCAATCAGTGCGTCCCGGCGTGGAGGTGGAGGTTCCTTCAGGGATCTCAAACGGGGGTGACCAATATAAAATAACGCGACCAGTCGGGGCGCGGACAGTAAAACGCAGAAAAACCGGTCGGTGTCAAACAGTCAGAAGTCACAGTCGAAAATACTTACACGCGCTCTCTTTCTCGCCCGAGCTCTAGCTCTAACATACAGTGCAATCGGACACTCTCTCGAGTTCACGAGGCATTTCGTAGAATCCTCATCCGCGGCATTACTTCGCTAACGAGCGAACGCAATCGCGGGTCGAAAAAGCTCGACTCGCTTCGCACACATTTTCCGCGACACATTCGAGTCCCTCGAGTCGGATAAGTGCGAAACATTTTTGGTCCTTCGAGCCGGATTCGCGATCTACGGAAATATAATTCGGGTGTGAAAACCCAGAGTGCAGCCGATTCCGTTACAATGGCAACGACTAGTGCACTCTCGAGCGGAATGGACAAGGGCGAAACCTACGTCCATTCCTTGAAGACGAAGCGCCGAACATTCAAGGCGCAATTGACATTGTTCTCTAAATACGTCGAGTCATACGCAGACTCCGTTATTGAGCGTGTCAAACTACGGGAACGCACACAACGCATTCGACAACAGTTTGACGATTTCAACAAAATCCAGGATGAGTTGTGTCTCCTAGAAGACTTCGACACGGCCGAAGAAGAACGAGCAACGTTGACTGATACTTATGATCACGCCATCGCCATCGCAGTCACCACGTCGGAACGGGTCGACCAGACTCACGCGCAGTCTTTTCATCCCGCAACGCGAGACTCACCTACTCCGTCTGCGTTGTCGATGGGATTATCCGTGAAGCTACCGCGGATCGACCTTCCGAAATTCGACGGCCGGCTGGAGAAATGGGTCACGTTCAAGGACGCATTCACGACGATGATCCACACGCACGCTGGGTTAAGTAATATTCAAAAACTCAACTACTTGCGCCTCTCGCTCACCGGCAGGGCGGCGACGACGATCGAGGCCTTCACCGTCAGTGAAGACAACTACGAACCCGCTTGGAATCATATGATCGAGACATATGAGAACAAGCGAGCCCTCATTCTTCGTCACGCGGCGCTTCTTCGCGACACCCCGACCATGCCGAACAAGACTTCCGAATCCATACGGGATCTTACCAATTACATGCAACTACATGTACGGTCGTTGCAAGCTCTCGGTCGGACGTGGGAACAAATCGCGAGCGACTTACTCGCTAGCATTGCCATGTCGCGCATGGGGCAAGATATACGAAGGACGTGGGAACGCACCCTGACGACTACGGAGATGCCCAAAATTGAGGACATCTTCAAATTTTTGAACCTTTCCGCGCATCAGTACAGGGACTGTGAAACGCCTTCAACCTCGACTCCCACGGTCCAACAAGTCCAAGCCGAGACCGCACGAGGCGTTCGGAAGCCGGGTTCCTTCCGGACGAAAGAGAGGAGACAATATCCCACGCAGTCCTCGAATAGAGCAAGCGGACAAGCCTTCGTAACTGCTAAGGGTAATAATTGTGCAATCTGCAACACAGCAGAGCATTCCGTCTTTCAATGCAAGACGTTCCTTGAGATGCCAGTCAGGAAACGGATCGAGACGGCAACCAGTTTGTACTTGTGCTTGAATTGTTTGCGTTTCGACCACCGTGCTAAGGACTGCAACGCCGGGAATTGCAGAACATGCGGAAAACGGCACAACACCAAGCTACACGAAGATCCGCCGAAATCCACGGACAGACCCGAATGACCACGACGGAAACGACGAAGGAAGCAGCCGAGGAAAGGGATTCGCGTTCGAGCCACCGAGGGACCGACCAATGGGTTGATGACCACGGCGATCGTCGAGGTCGCAGGTCGCGATCAACCCTCAATCCCGTGTCGAGCATTGGTCGATACCTGCGCTAACGCGAACTTCATCACGGAGGAGTTCGTCGCGAAACTCCAGCTTCCCGTCACAAAATCGGCCGCAACCATCGAGACGCTGAACGCCATGCGAACGGTCACAAGCAAGATTGTGAAAACCACCATCAAATCCCGTCTTTCGAACTACAAGCGGGATTTGACGTTTTTCACAATCCCACGCATTGCGGGGTTCGTGCCGGAGGAGCCGATTGACCGTGATCAACTTAGCATCCCAGCTAACATTCCACTAGCTGATCCACACTTCTACCGTCCAGCGCCCGTAGACATGCTGATCGGAAGCGGTCCTGCCCTCGCATCACTCAGCATAGGGCAAATCAACTTGTCTGCACGTGGCAACCTGGATCTCGTCCTCCAGAAAACCCAACTGGGATGGATCATCGGGGGGAGCGCACCGGCAAGGAAACCTCAAACGACGCGAAAAACCTTCCTGACGAAGTTGAGTTTCGACCTCAGAAGATTTTGGAAATTGGAAGAGGGACCATCCGAACGGCACCTCTCGTCCGAGGAGAAACGATGCGAGGATCACTTCACCCAACATCTTCAGCGAAACGAAACAGGTCGGTACGTCGTCGCTCTGCCCTTCAACGGAAGGGAATCAATGCTCGGTGAATCACGGTCTCGCGCTTTCAATCGATTTTTGGCGTTGGAGAGGAAATTCTCGCGCGATCCTGCTTTGAAGACGGTGTATTCAACCGTCATCAATGAATACCTGGCGCTCGGACATTTGACTCAGGTAGGAAGCGATGAACCCCAGTCACCGGGTTTCTACCTGCCGCACCATGCGGTCGTAAAGTCGTCGAGCGCGACCACAAAGGTCCATGTTGTGTTCGACGGCTCCTCCAAATCGAGTTGCGGCCTATCACTGAACGACGCGCTGATGATAGGACCCACGATACAGGACGACATGTGGCTGCTACTACTGCGATTTCGCATGCACGTGTATGCGCTGACTGGCGACATCGAGAAGATGTATCGCCAGTTCCTCGTTCGGCCAGAGGATCGCAAGTATCAACGGATCCTGTGGAGAAACGCAAACCACGAGGTCACTACGTATGAGCTGAATACGGTCACGTTCGGGCTCTCCGCGGCTCCATTTCTAGCAATTCGGTGCATACACCAGCTAGCGAACGACGAAGAGTCCCAATTTCCAGCAGCTTCAAGGACGTTGAAGAGGGACTTGTACGTCGACGATTTGCTGACTGGTGCCGATACATTGGAGGAAGCCCAGACCGTACGCAATCAGGTCATCAACTTGTTGGCGAAGGGAGGACTCAACATACGTCAATGGAGGTCAAACGAACCCAGGCTTTTGACCGACCTCTCAGCTCAACAAGTACATCCAAAGGTCTTCGGTGACGCGACCACCGTCAAGACCCTCGGTGTGGTATGGGATGCAACAGGAGACATCATCAGATTCACCGTGAATCACAACGTTACCACACGGGTAACGAAACGGTCCATCCTGTCATCGGTAGCAAAGATCTTCGATCCACTGGGACTCCTCGGACCGGTTACTATCCTCGCGAAGCTCATGATCCAGCAGTTGTGGCAACTGAAGGTCGATTGGGACGAATCCCTTCCAGTTGGCATACACACTGAATGGTCAACCTTCGCAGAGGATTTAGTTCACCTCAACCACTTGTCATTCCAGAGAAACGTCACCCAATCGGGTAATCGCAAGATCGAGCTTCACGGATTTTGTGATGCCAGCGAGCGAGCGTATGGAGCATGTATCTACGTTCGATCCATCAGCACCAGCGGCAGGATACGGGTACATCTTCTCTGCGCAAAGTCTCGAGTGGCACCACTGAAGACCGTTCCGCTCGCACGACTGGAGCTTTGCGGGGCTTCCCTGCTGGCTACTTTGACGACCTCGGTTCAAGGGGCACTCGGCACCGATCCCGCAGCCATCACCTTCTGGACCGATTCCACCATTGTTTTGAATTGGCTCCACAAGGAACCAAGCGGTCTCAAAACATTCGTTGCGAATCGCGTAGCGGATGTTCAGGGTAAAACCGACATAAACGCGTGGCGACACGTACGTTCCCACAACAACCCGGCGGATCTGCTATCCCGGGGACAAGCACCAGCGCAGTTCATCAAGAACCAACACTGGCGCCACGGACCCACCTGGCTTTCAACACACAAGTCAACGTGGCCCGAAACAATATTCGAGATCTGGGAGGATGTACCGGAGAGAAAACGACTCACTTGTTTCACCGCGACCATAAAGCGCAGTTCATCAAGAACCAACACTGGCGCCACGGACCCACCTGGCTTTCAACACACAAGTCAACGTGGCCCGAAACAATATTCGAGATCTGGGAGGATGTACCGGAGAGAAAACGACTCACTTGTTTCACCGCGACCATAAACAGTGAGGAAATTTTGAACCGATTCTCCTGTCTTTCTAGGTTAAAACATGTCACCGCGTATTGCCTACGGTTCAAGAATCCACGAGCATTCAGAGGACCTCTCACCATCGAAGAGATCCAATCGGCCACCGTCCGCATCCTACAACTGGCACAGGCAACAGCGTTTGCATTGGATCTTCGTTCATTGAGATCCGGCACCGAGCTCCACAAAAAGAGCAAGCTCCTTCCGCTGAATCCGTTCATCGACCACCAAGGACTGCTACGCGTCGGAGGCCGTCTCGTAAATTCGACGCTGTCTTACAATCAGCGCCATCCGGTCCTCTTGCCGAAGAGTCATCATGTGACCGAACTTATCATCCGCCAGGCCCACCTCGAGAACCACCACGCAGGGATGACGACTACCCTGTACGCCGTCCGGCAGGCCTATTGGCCCATCGACGGCAGAAACGCAACGCGGAAGATCGTGAGGCGGTGCGTCAAGTGCTTCCGTATGGACCCACCTGCCACAGCCTGCAGCATGGGAAACCTACCTGCCGCACGAGTAACCGAGCACCGCCCGTTTTCCAATTGCGGCGTGGACTATTGTGGTCCCTTTCATATAAAAGAGCGACGACATCGCAATCGCACTCGACTCAAGGTGTTCGTTGCTGTCTTCATTTGTTTCTCAACGAAGGCAGTACACCTTGAAGTCGTAAGCGACATGACCACAGAAGCATTCATCGGGGCTTTGCGACGATTCATCTCGCGGAGGGGGATCTGCAAAAACATCTATTCCGACAACGGCACCAATTTCGTTGGTGCGAACAACATGTTGTCCGAGATGCACGAGATCTTGCGCAATGGGGAGAACAAAATCCGCCACTTCCTAACGGAGAAGCAAATCTCGTGGCATTTCATCCCGGCGCTGTCTCCGAATTTTGGCGGCCTTTGGGAAGCCGCCGTCAAATGCTTCAAACACCACGTGAAGCGCGTGGTAGGAGAAGAACTATTCTCATTTGAGCAGTTCAACACTTTCGTGATAGAGGTCGAAGCCATCCTCAATTCCAGACCCTTGACTCCTCTATCTTCCGACCCGAACGATCCCATCGCACTCACTCCTGGCCACTTCTTGATTGGTGATTCCTTGACGAGTTTTCCTGATATTGATTTCAGAAAAACTCCCAGCAACCGACTGTCCAATTGGCAACACATACAAAAGGTCAAACAAGACTTTTGGGCCCGCTGGTACAAGGAATACATCAATCAACTCAACGTTCGCCAAAGGTGGACCAAGGGGTCGCCCAACATCACCAAGGGCACCATCGTCGTCCTGAAGGAGGATAATCTCCCACCACTGCAGTGGCGTCTCGGCTGTGTGGTACAACTCCATCCAGGACAGGACGACTTCGCCAGGGTCGTGACCGTGCGGACTTCCCAAGGAGTCTACAAGCGGAACGTGCGACAACTGGCACCTCTGCCCATCGAGCACAGTGTTTAGAGACATTTTTAAACATACCGCAAGCAACCCAGGACATCGCGATCGAATTAGCTAATAAGTACGCTGATTGTGTATTGACCGATTCGGTCGCTCAACGGGGGGAGCATGTTCCGTTCCAGAAGACCTCCCGCAGGCCGCTTTCGCGAAGGTTTATGGCGTGGACCAGCGAGGATCATAAAGAGACGGAAACCTTTTTTCCATCTGCAGAACATCGGTGCAGGGTCTTCCGTTTCTTTAATGACCGCGACGCGTCGTAGGTACGAAAGGCCCGAAAAAACAACCCCGTCGTAAATTTGAGAATTTGACGGGTCTTGAGAAAGTTTAGTCCCAACCGTCGCGGGGACGATATCTCAGGCCCCAGGGGACCTCCCGACCACGCAACTACGCAACACCCCCCTCTCCTAGACAAGGCTCGTGAAGGACGATACGAGAGGGTGGTGACGAAAAGCTTAGAGGACACTGATTGGAAAATCGCAATCTTCGAGAAAAACCAATCAGGGCGTCCCGGCGTGGAGGTGGAGGTTCCTTCAGGGATCTCAAACGGGGGTGACCAATATAAAATAACGCGACCAGTCGGGGCGCGGACAGTAAAACGCAGAAAAACCAATCAGTGTCAAACAGTCAGAAGTCACAGTCGAAAACACTTACACGCGCTCTCTTTCTCGCCCGAGCTCTAGCTCTAACATACAGTACAATCGGACACTCTCTCGAGTTCACGAGGCATTTCGTAGAATCCTCATCCGCGGCATTACTTCGCTAACGAGCGAACGCAATCGCGGGTCGAAAAAGCTCGACTCGCTTCGCACACATTTTCCGCGACACATTCGAGTCCCTCGAGTCGGATAAGTGCGAAACACTTATATCGCAAGTATCTGAATCTAAATCATTTGTTTACGCATGGATTTGAAGCTAAGCCTTCTACTTCATATCGATTTGAAGATAAATGATATGTATCGCATGGATTTTGAAGCTAACTCGTTTGATTCGTCAGCATTTGAAGCTATATCACTTATCTCCCAATTGTTTGAAGCTAAATCATTTGTTTCGCATGAACTTGAATCTAAACCTTCTACATCGCATTGATTTGAAGCTAAATCATGTGATGCGCTTGGATTTGAAGCAAACTCGTTTGCTTCGTTTGCATTTGGAGAAATATCACTTATATCTCAATTGTTTGAAGCTAAATCATTTGTTTCGCATGCATTTGAAGCTAAACCTTCTGCACAGGCATTGATTTGAAGCTAAATCATGTGTTTTGCATGGATTTGATGCTAACTCGTTAGTTTCGACGGAATTTGAAGCTATATCAATTATATCGCAAGTATCTGCTCCTAAATCATTTGTTTCGCATGGATTTGAAGCTAAGCCTTCTACTTCGAATCGATTTCAAGCTAAATGATTTGTATTCGCATGGATTTTGAAGCTAACTAATTTGATTCGTCTGCATATGAAGCTGTATCACTTATATCGCAAAGTATCTGAAGCTAAATCAATTGTTTAGCATGGATTTGAAGCTAAGCCTTCTACTTCGCACTGATTTGGAGCTAGATCACGTGTTTCGCTTGGATGTGAAGCTAACTCGTTTGTTTCGTCTGCACTTGAAGCTATATCATTTATATCGCAAGTATCTGAACCTAAATCATTTGTTTCGCATGGATTGGAAGCTAAGCCTTCTGCTTCGTATCGATTTGATTTTAAATGATATGAATCGCATGGATATTGAAGCTAACTCGTTTGATTCGTCAGCATTTGAAGCTATATCACTTATATCCCAATTGTTTGAAGCTAAATCATTCGTTTCGCATGGATTTGAATCTAAACCTTCTACATCGCATTGATTTGAAGCTAAATCATTTGTTTCGCATGGATTTATATCTAAATCTTCTAAATCGCATTCATTTGAAGCTAAATCATGTGATTCGCTTGGATATGAAGCGAAATCGTTTGTTTCGTCTGCATTTGAAGCTATATCACGTACAGCTCATGTGTTTGAAGCTAAATCATTTATTTCGCATGTATTTGAAGATAAACCTTCTACATCGCATTGATTTGCAGCTCAATCACTTGCTTCGCATGTATTTGAGGCTATCACGTTTGTTTCTCCTGCATTTGAATCTATATCACTTATATCGCAAGTATCTGAACCTAAATCATTTGTTTCGCATTCATTTGAAGCTAAACCTTCTGCACAGGCATTGATTTGAAGCTAAATCATGTGTTTTGCATGTATTTGCTGCTAACTCGTTAGTTTCGACGGCATTTGAAGCTATAAAACTTATATCGCAAATATCTGAATCTAAATCATTTGTTTCGCATGGATTTGAAGCTAAGCCTTCTACTTCGTTTCGATTTGAAGTTAAAGGATATGTATCGCATGGATTTTGAAGCTAACTCGTTTGATTCGTCAGCATTTTAAGCTATATCACTTATATCTCAATTGTTTGAAGCTAAATCATTTGTTTCGCATGTATTTGAAGGCAAACCTTATACATCGCATTGATTTGAAGCTAAATCGTGTGTTTCGCTTGAATTTGAAACTAAACCTTCTCCATCGCATTGATTTGAAGCTAAATCATGTGTTTTGCATGGATTTGATGCTAACTCGTTAGTTTCGACGGCATTTGATGCTATATCAATTATATCGCAAGTATCTGCTCCTAAATCATTTGTTTCGCATGGATTTGAAGCTAAGCCTTCTACTTCGTATCGATTTGAAGTTAAATGATATGTATCGCATGGATTTTGAAGCTAACTCGTTTGATTCGTTAGCATTTGAAGCTATATCACTTATATCCCAATTGTTTGAAGCTAAATCATTTGTTTAGCATGGATTTGAATCTAAATCTTCTAAATCGCATTGATTTGCAGTTAAATGATATGTATCGCATGGATTTTGAAGCTAACTCGTTTGATTCGTCAGCATTTGAAGCTATATCACTTATATCCCAATTGTTTGAAGCTAAATCATTTGTTTCGCATGGATTTGAATCTAAATCTTCTACATCGCATTGATTTGAAGCTAAATCATGTGTTTTGCATGGATTTGAAGCTAACTCGTTTGTTTCGGCTGCATTTGAAGCTATATCACTTATATCTCAATTGTTTGAAGCTAAATCATTTGTTTCGCATGGATTTGTAACTAAATCATGTGATTTGCTTGGATTTGAAGCTAACTCGTTTGTTTCGTCTGCATTTGAAGAAATACCACTTATATCTCAAGTGTTTGAAGCTAAACCATTTGTTTCGCATGGATTTGAAGCTAAGCCTTCTACTTTGTATCGATTTGAAGCTAAATGAAATGTGTCGCATGGATATGAACTATCTCGTTTGATTCGTCTGCATTTAAAGCTATATCACTTATATCCCAAGTGTTTGAAGCTAAATCATTTGTTTCGCATGGATTTGAAGCTAAATCTTCTACATCGCATTGATTTGAAGCTAAATCATGTGTTTCGCTTGGATTTGAAGCTAAACCTTCTGCATCGTATTGATTTGACGCTTAATCATGTGTTTTGCATGGTTTTTATGCTAACTCGCCTGTTTCCTCTGCATTTGAAGCTATATCACTTATATCGCAAGTATCTGAACCTAAATCATTTGTTTCGCATTCATTTGAAGCTAAACCTTCTACATCGCATTTATTAGAAGCTAAACCTTCTACATCGCATTGATTTGAAGCTAAACCTTCTACATCGCATTGGTTTGAAGCTCAGTCATGTGTTTCGCATGGAGTTGGATGTAGCTCGTTTGTTTCCCCTGCATTTGAAGCTATATCACTTATAACCCAATTGTTAGAAGCTAAATCATTTGTTTCGCACGGATTTGTAGCTAAGCCTTCTACTTCGTATCGATTTGAAGTTAAATGATATGTATCGCATGGATTTTGAAGCTAACTCGTTTTATTCGTCAGCATTTGAAGCTATATCACTTATATCCCAATTGTTTGAAGCTAAATCGTTTGTTTCGCATGGATTTGAAGCTAAACCTTCTACATCGCATTGATTTGAAGCTAAATCATGTGATTTGCTTGGATTTGAAGCTAACTCGTTTGTTTCGTCTGCATTTGAAGAAATATCACTTAAGTCTCAAGTGTTTGAAGCTGAATCATTTGTTTCGCATGGATTTGAAGCTAAGCCTTATACTTCGTATCGATATGAAGCTAAATGAAATGTATCGCATGGATTTGAAGCTAACACGTTTGATTCGTCTGCATTTAAAGCTATATCACTTATAACCCAATTGTTAGAAGCTAAATCATTTATTTCGCACGGATTTGTAGCTAAGCCTTCTACTTCGTATCGATTTGAAGTTAAATGATATGTATCGCATGGATTTTGAAGCTAACTCGTTTGATTCGTCAGCATTTGAAGCTATATCACTTATATCCCAATTGTTTGATGCTAAATCGTTTGTTTCGCATGGATTTGAAGCTAAACCTTCTACATCGCATTGATTTGAAGCTAAATCATGTGTTTCGCACCGATTTGAAACTAAACCTCCTGCATCGCATTGATTTGAAGCTTAATCATGTGTCTTGCATGGATTTGATGCTACCTTTTTTGTTTCCCCTGCATTTGAAGCTATATCACTTATATCGCAAGTATCTGAACCTAAGTCATTTGGTTCGCTTGGATTTAAAGCTAAGACTTCTACTTCGTATCGGTTTGAAGCTAAATCATATGCATCGCATTGATTTTGAAGCTCACTTGTTTGATTCGTCTGTATTTGAAGCTATATCACTAATATCCCAAGTGTTTGAAGCTAAATCATTTGTTTCGCATGGATTTGAAGCTAAATCGTTTGATTCGTCTGCATTTGAAGCTATATCACTTATATGCCAAGTGTTTGAAGCTAAATCATTTGTTTCGCATGGATTTGAAGCTAAACCTTCTGCATCGCATTGCTTTGAAGCTAAGCCTTCTACTTCGCATCGATTTGAAGTTAAATGATATGTATCGAATGGATTTGAAGCTGACTCGTTTGATTCGTCTGCATTTGAAGCTATATCACTTATATCCCAAGTGTTTGGAGCTAAATCATTTGTTTCGCGTGGATTTGAAGATAAAACTTCTACATCGCGTTGAATTGAAGCTAAATCATGTGTTTCGCTTGGATTTGAAGCTAACTCGTTTGTTTCGTCTGCATTTGAAGCTATATCACTTATATCCCAATTGTTTGAAGCTGAATCATTCGTTTCGCATGGATTTGAAGCTAAACCTTCGACATAGCATTGATTTGAAGCTTAATCATGTGTTTTGTATGGATTTGAAGCTAACTCGTTTGCTTCCCCTGCATTTGAAGCTATATCATTTATATCGCAAGTATTTGAAGCCAAATCATTTGTGTCGCTTGGATTTGAAGCTAAACCTTCTGCATCGCATTGATTTGAAGCTAAATCATGTGTTTTGCATGGATTTGATGCTAACTCGATTGTTTCCCCTGCATTTGAAGCTATATCACTTATATCGCAAGTATCTGAACCTAAGTCATTTGGTTCGCTTGGATTTAAAGCTAAGACTTCTACTTCGTATCGGTTTGAAGCTAAATCATATGCATCGCATTGATTTTGAAGCTCACTTGTTTGATTCGTCTGTATTTGAAGCTATATCACTAATATCCCAAGTGTTTGAAGCTAAATCATTTGTTTCGCATGGATTTGAAGCTAAATCGTTTGATTCGTCTGCATTTGAAGCTATATCACTTATATGCCAAGTGATTGAAGCTAAATCATTTGTTTCGCATGGATTTGAAGCTAAACCTTCTGCATCGCATTGCTTTGAAGCTAAGCCTTCTACTTCGCATCGATTTGAAGTTAAATGATATGTATCGAATGGATTTGAAGCTGACTCGTTTGATTCGTCTGCATTTGAAGCTATATCACTTATATCCCAAGTGTTTGAAGCTAAATCATTTGTTTCGCGTGGATTTGAAGATAAAACTTCTACATCGCGTTGAATTGAAGCTAAATCATGTGTTTCGCTTGGATTTGAAGCTAACTCGTTTGTTTCGTCTGCATTTGAAGCTATATCACTTATATCCCAATTGTTTGAAGCTGAATCATTCGTTTCGCATGGATTTGAAGCTAAACCTTCGACATAGCATTGATTTGAAGCTTAATCATGTGTTTTGTATGGATTTGAAGCTAACTCGTTTGCTTCCCCTGCATTTGAAGCTATATCATTTATATCGCAAGTATTTGAAGCCAAATCATTTGTGTCGCTTGGATTTGAAGCTAAACCTTCTGCATCGCATTGATTTGAAGCTAAATCATGTGTTTTGCATGGATTTGATGCTAACTCGATTGTTTCCCCTGCATTTGAAGCTATATCACTTATATCGCAAGTATCTGAATCTAAATCATTTGTTTCGCATGAATTTGTAGCTAAGCCTTCTACTTCGTATAGATTTGAAGTTAAATGATATGTATCGAATGGATTTGAAGCGAACTCGTTTGATTCGTCTGCATTTGAAGCTATATCACTTACATCCCAAGTGTTTGAAGCTAAATCATTTGTTTCGCGTGGATTTGAAGATAAACCTTCTACATCGCGTTGATTTGAAGCTAAATCATGTGTTTCGCTTGGATTTGAAGCTAACTCGTTTGTTTCGTCTGCATTTGAAGCTATATCACCTATATCGCTAGTATCTGAAGCTAAATCATTTGTTTCGCATGGATTTGAAGCTAAACCTTCTACATCGCATTGATTTGCTGCTAAATCATGTGTTTCGCATGGATTTGATGCTAAACCTTCTACATCGCATGGATTTGAAGCTGAACCTTCTACATCGCACTGATTTGAAGCTAAATCACGTGTTTCGCTTGGATACGAAGCTAACCCGTTTGTTTCTCCTGCATTTGAAGCTATATCACTTATATAGCATGTATATGATGCTAAATCATTTATGTCGCATTGCTTTGAAGCTAAGCCTTCTACTTCGCATTGATTTGAAGCTAAATTATGTGTTTCGGTTGAATTTGAACCTAATTCGTTTGTTTCGCATGCAGTTGAAGCTAAATCATGTATAAAACAAGTATTTGATTCCATACTATACGTTTCGCATGGATTTGAAACCTAGCCTTCTACTTCGCATTGATTTGAAGATAAATCATGTGTTTCGAATGGATTTGATGCTAATCCTTCTACTTCGTATTGAGTTGTAGCTAAACCATTTGTTTCGCATCGATCCTAAAATCAGGTTTCTACTTCGCATTGATTAGAAGCAAAATCATGAGTTTCGAACTGATTTGAAGCTAACTCGTTTGTTTAGAATGCAGTTGAAGCTAAATCATGTATATCACATGTATTTGAAGCTAAACCATTTGAATCGCATGGATTTGAAGCTGAACCTTCTACTTCACATTGATTTGAAGCTGAATCATTTGTTCCGCATGAATTTGAAGCTAACCCGTTTGTTTCATATGCAGTTGAAGCTAAATGATGTATATCAAAAGTATTTGAAGCTGAACTATTTGTTTCGCATGGATTTGAAGCTAAACCTTCTAAATCGCATTGATTTGAAGCTAAATCATGTGATTCGCTTGGATTTGAAGCTAACTCGTTTGTTTCGTCTGCATTTGAAGCTACGTCACTTATATCGCAAGTATTTGAAGCCAAATCAATTGTGTCGCATGGATTTGAATCAAAACATTCTGCATCTCATTCATTTGAAGCTAAATCACGTGTTCCGCTTGGATTTGAAGCTAAACCTTCTACATCGCATTGATTTGACGCTAAATCATGTGTTTCGCTTGGATTTGAAGCTAACTCGTTTGATTCGTCTGCATTTGAAGCTATATCACTTATAACCCAAGTAATTGAAGCTAAATCATTGGTTTCGCATGGATTTGAAGCTAAACCTTCGACATAGCATTGATTTGAAGCTTTATCATGTGTTTTGCATGGATTTGAATCTAACTCGTTTGTTGCCCCTGCATATGAAGCTATATCACTTATATTGCAAGTATCTGAAGCTAAATCATTTGTTTCGCATGGATTTGAAGCAAAACCTTCTACATCATATTGATTTGAATCTAAATCATGTCTTTCGCTTGTATTTGAAGCTAACTCGTTTGTTTCGTCTGCATTTGATGCTATGTCACTTATATCGCAAGTATTTGAAGCCAAATCATTTGTGTCGCATGGATTTGAATCTAAACATTCTACATCTCATTGATTTTAAGCTAAATCATGTGTTCCGCTTGGATTTGAAGCTAAACCTTCTACATCGCATTGACTTGACGCTAAATCATGTGCATCGCATGGATTTCGAAGCTAACTCGTTAGTTTCGCCTGTATTTGAAGCTATATCACTTATATCGCAAGTATCTGATTCTAAATCATTTGTTTCGCATGGATTTGAAGCTAAGACTTCTACTTCGTATCGTTTTGAAGTTAAATGATATGTATCGCTTGGATTTTGAAGCGTAACTCGTTTGATTCGCCTGCATTTGAAGCTATATCACTTATATCGCATGTTTATGATTCTAAATCATTTATGTCGCATGGATTTGAAGCTAAACCTTCTACATCGTATTGATTTGAAGCAAAACCTTCTACATTGCATTGATTTAAAGCTAAACCTTCTACATCGCATTGCTTTGAAACTAAGCCTACTACTTCGCATCGATTTGAAGCTTAATCATGTGTTTTGCGTGGATTTGAAGCTAAATCGTTTGTTTCGTCTGCATTTGAAGAAATACCTCTTATATCACAAGTATTTGAAGCGAAACCATTTGTTTCGCATGGATTCGTAGATCAGCCTTCTACTTCGCATTGATTTGAAGCTAAATCATATGTTTCGCATGGATTTGAAGCTAACTCGTTAGTTTTGCCAGCATTTGAAGCTATATCACTTATATCGCAAGTATCTGAACGTAAATCATTGGTTTCGCATGGATTTGAAGCTAAACCTTCTACATCGCATTGATTTGAAACTGAATCATGTGTTTCGCTTGGATATGAAGCTATCTCGTCTGTTTCGTCTGCATTTGAAGCTATATCAGTTATATGGCAAGTATCTGATGCTAAATCATTTGTTTCGCATGGATTTGAAGCTAAACCTTCTACATCGCATTGATTTGAAGCTTAATCATGTGTTTTGCATGGATTTGAAACTAACTCGTTAGTTTCGCCTGCATTTGAAGCTATATCAATTATATCGCAAGTTTCTGAAGCTAAATCATTTGTTTCGCATGGATTTGAACCTAAGCCTTCTACTTCGTATCGATTTGAAGCTAAATCATGTGTTTTGCATGGATTTGATTCTAACTCGTTTGTTCCTCCTGCACTTGAAGCTATATCACTTATATCGCAATCATCTGAACCTAAATCATTTGTTTAGCATGGATTTGAAGCAAAGCCTTCTACTTCGCTTTGATTTAAGGCTAAATCATGGGTTTCACATGGATTTGAAGCCAATTCATTTGTTGCGCATGCAGTTGAATCCATAGAACGTATATCACAAGTATTTGTAGCTAAACCATTTATTTCGCATGGATTTGAAGCTAAACATTCTACATCGCACTGATTAAAGCTAAATCATGTGTTTTGCTTGAATATGAAGCTAACTCGTTTGTATCGCCTGCTTTTTAAGCTAAATCATGTATATCACAAGTATTTGAAGCTAAGCCATTTGTTTCGCATGAATTCGAAGATAAGCCTTCTACTTCGCTTTGATTCGAATCTAAATCATGTGTTTCACATGGATTTAGAGCTAACTCGTTTGTTTCGCCTGGATTTGAAGCTAAATCGAGTATATCACAAGTATTTGATGCTAAACCATTTGATTCGCATGGATTCGAAGATAAGCCTTCTACTTCGCATTGATTTGAAGCTACATCACGTTTCGCATGGATTTGAAGCTAATTCGTTTGTTTCGCATGCAGTTGAAGCTATATCATGTATATCACAAGTATTTGAAACTGAACCATTTGCTTCCCATGAATATTATGCTAAACCATGTGTTTCGAATGAATTTGAAGCTAAATCATGTGTTTCGGATGGATTTGATGATAAAACTCGTTTGTGTCGCCTGCATTTGATGCTAAATCATGTATATCACAAGTATTTGAAGCGAAACCATTTGTTTCGCACGGATTCGAAGATCAGCCTTCTACTTCGTACTGATTTGAAGCTAAATCCTATGTTTCGCATGGATTTGAAGCTAATTCGTTTGTATCGCCTGCATTTGAAGCTAAATCATGTATATCACAAGTATTTGATGCTGACCCATTTGTTTCGCTTGGATTAGAAGATCAGCCTTCTACTTCGCATTGATTTGAAGCTAAATCATTTCATTCACTTGGATTTGTGGCTAACTCATTTGTTTCGCAAGCATTTGCCAAATCATGTATATCACAAATATTTGAGGCTAAACCATTTGATTCGCATGGATTTGAACTAAGCCTTCTACTTCGCATTGATATGAACCTAAATCACGTTTTTCTCTTGGATTTGAAGCTAACTCGTTTGTTTCGCATGCAGTTGAAGCTACATCATGTATATCACAGGTATTTGAAGCTAAACCATTTGTTTCGCATGGATTCGAAGACATGCCTTCTACTTCGCATTGAAATGAAGCTACATCATGTTTCGCATGGATTTGAAGCTAATTCGTTTGTTTCGCATGCAGTTGTAGCAAAATCATGTATGTCACAAGTATTTGAAGCTGAACCATTTGCTTCGCATGAATATTATGCTAAACCATGTGTTTCGAATGAATTTGAAGCTAAATCATGTGTTTCGGATGGATTTGATGATAAAACTCGTTTGTGTCGCCAGCATTTGAAGCTAAATCATGTATATCACAAGTATTTGAAGCGAAACCATTTGTTTCGCATGGATTCGAAGATCAGCCTTCTACTTCGCATTGATTTGAAGCTAAATCATGTGTTTCGGATGGATTTGATGATAAAACTCGTTTGTGTCGCCAGCATTTGAAGCTAAATCATGTATATCACAAGTATTTGAAGCGAAACCATTTGTTTCGCATGGATTCGAAGATCAGCCTTCTACTTCGCATTGATTTGAAGCTAAATCATATGTTTCGCATGGATTTGAAGCCAATTCGTTTGTATCGCCTGCATTTGAAGCTAAATCATGTATATCACAAGTATTTGAAGCTAAGCCATTTGTTTCGCATGGATTCGAAAAGAAGCCTTCTACTTTGCATTGATTTGATTCTAAATCATGTTTTTCGCTTGGATTTAAAGCTAACTCGTTTGTTTCGCCTGGATTTGAAGCTAAATCGTGTATATCGCAAGTATTTGGTGCTAAACCATTTGTTTCGCATGGATTCGAAGACATGCCTTCTACTTCGCATTGAAATGAAGCTACATCATGTTTCGCATGGATTTGAAGCTAAATCGTTTGTTTCGCATGCAGTTGTAGCAAAATCATGTATGTCACAAGTATTTGAAGCTGAACCATTTGCTTCGCATGAATATTATGCTAAACCATGTGTTTCGAATGAATTTCAAGCTAAATCATGTGTTTCGGATGGATTTGATGATAAAACTCGTTTGTGTCGCCAGCATTTGAAGCTAAATCATGTATATCACAAGTATTTGAAGCGAAATCATTTGTTTCGCGTGGATTCGAAGATCAGCCTTCTACTTCGCATTGATTTGAAGCTAAATCATATGTTTCGCATGGATTTGAAGCCAATTCGTTTGTATCGCCTGCATTTGAAGCTAAATCATGTATATCACAAGTATTTGAAGCTAAGCCATTTGTTTCGCATGGATTCGAAAATAAGCCTTCTACTTTGCATTGATTTGATTCTAAATCATGTTTTTCGCTTGGATTTAAAGATAACTCGTTTGTTTCGCCTGGATTTGAAGCTAAATCGTGTATATCGCAAGTATTTGGTGCTAAACCATTTGTTTCGCATGGATTCGAAGATAAGCCTCCTACTTCGCATTGATTTGAAGCTAAATCATGTGTTTCGTATGGATTTGAAGCTAAGCCTTCTACTTCGCTTTGATTTGAAGCTAAATCATGTGTTTCGTATGGATTTAGAGCTAACACATTTGTTTCGCACGCAGTTGAAGCCAAATCATG
The DNA here is from genome assembly GCF_051020955.1 of Megalopta genalis. Taxonomy (NCBI): domain Eukaryota; kingdom Metazoa; phylum Arthropoda; class Insecta; order Hymenoptera; family Halictidae; genus Megalopta; species Megalopta genalis. The sequence continues at coordinate 109,407 of NW_027476488.1, forward strand.
TATAACACAAATATTTGAAGTTAAACCATTTGATTCGCATGGATTTGAAGCTAACCCTCCTACTTCGCATTGATTTGGAGCTAAATCATGTGTTTCGCATGGATTTGAAGCTAACTCGTTTGTCTCGCATGCTGTTGAATCTAAATCATGTATATCACAAGTATTTGATGCTGACCAATTTGTTTCTCATGGTTTCGAAGAGCAGCCTTCTACTTCGCAATTGATTTGAAGCTAAATCATGTGTTTCGCATGGATTTGAAGCTAACTCGTTAGTATCGCCTGCTTTTGAGGCTAAATCATGTATATCACAAGTATTTGAAGCTAAGCCATTTGTTTCGCATGGATTCGAAGATAAGCATTCCACTTCGCATTGATTTGAAGTTAAATCATTTCATTCACTTGGACTTGTGGCTAACTCATTTGTTTCGCAAGCATTTGCCAAATCATGTATATCACAAATATTTGAAGCTAAACCATTTGATTCGCATGGATTTGAAACTAAGCCTTCTACTTCGCATTGATATGAACCTAAATCACGTTTTTCTCTTGGATTTGAAGCTAACTCGTTTGTTTCGCATGGATTCGAAGACATGCCTTCTACTTCGCATTGAAATGAAGCTACATCATGTTTCGCATGGATTTGAAGCTAATTCGTTTGTTTCGCATGCAGTTGAAGCTAAATCATGTATATCACAAGTATTTGAAGCTGAACCATTTGCTTCGCATGAATATTATGGTAAACCATGTGTTTCGAATGAATTTGAAGCTAAATCATGTGTTTCGGATGGATTTGATGATAAAACTCGTTTGTGTCGCCAGCATTTGAAGCTAAATCATGTATATCACAAGTACTTGAAGCGAAACCATTTGTTTCGCATGGATTCGAAGATCAGCCTTCTACTTCGCATTGATTTGAAGCTAAATCATATGTTTCGCATGGATTTGAAGCTAATTCGTTTGTATCGCCTGCATTTGAAGCTAAATCATGTATATCACAAGTATTTGAAGCTAAGCCATTTGTTTCGCATGGATTCGAAAATAAGCCTTCTACTTTGCATTGATTTGATTCTAAATCATGTTTCTCGCTTGGATTTAAAGCTAACTCGTTTGTTTCGCCTGGATTTGAAGCTAAATCGTGTATATCGCAAGTATTTGGTGCTAAACAATTTGTTTCGCATGGATTCGAAGATAAGCCTCCTACTTCGCATTGATTTGAAGCTAAATCATGTGTTTCGTCTGGATTTGAAGCTAAGCCTTCTACTTCGCTTTGATTTGAAGCTAAATCATGTGTTTCGTATGGATTTAGAGCTAACACATTTGTTTCGCACGCAGTTGAAGCCAAATCATGTATAACACAAATATTTGAAGTTAAACCATTTGATTCGCATGGATTTGAAGCTAACCCTCCTACTTCGCATTGATTTGGAGCTAAATCATGTGTTTCGCATGGATTTGAAGCTAACTCGTTTGTCTCGCATGCTGTTGAAGCTAAATCATGTATATCACAAGTATTTGATGCTGACCAATTTGTTTCGCATGGTTTCGAAGATCAGCCTTCTACTTCGCAATTGATTTGAAGCTAAATCATGTGTTTCGCATGGATTTGAAGCTAACTCGTTTGTATCGCCTGCTTTTCAGGCTAAATCATGTATATCACAAGTATTTGAAGCTAAGCCATTTGATTCGCATGGATTTGAAGCTAACCCTTCTACTTCGCAATGATTTGAAGCTAAATCATGTGTTCCGCATGGATTTGAAGCTAACTCGTTTGTTTGGCATGCAGTTGAAGCTAAATCATGTTTAAAACAAGTATTTGAAGCTAAGCTATTCGTTTCGCATGGATTTGAAACTAAGCCTTCTACTTCGCATTGATTTGAAGCTAAATCTTTTCTTTCGCTTGGATTTGAAGCTGAATCATGTGTTTCGCTTGAATTTGAAGATAGGACGTTTGTTACGCATGCAGTTGAAGCTAAATCATGTATATCACAATTATTTGAAGCTAAACCATTTGTTTCGTATGGATTTGAAGGTACTCCTTCTACTTTGAATTGATTTGAAGCTAAATCACGTGTTACGCTTGGATTTGAAGCTAAACCTTCTACATCGCATTGATTTGAAGCTAAATCATGTGTTTCGTCTGGATTTGAAGCTAAGCCTTCTACTTCGCTTTGATTTGAATCTAAATCTTTTCTTTCGCTTGGATTTGAAGCTGAATCATGTGTTTCGCTTGAATTTGAAGATAGGACGTTTGTTTCGCACGCAGTTGAAGCCAAATCATGTACAACACAAATATTTGAAGTTAAACCATTTGATTCGCATGGATTTGAAGCTAACCCTTCTACTTCGCCTTGATTTGGAGCTAAATCATGTGTTTCGCATGGATTTGAAGCTAACTCGTTTGTCTCGCATGCTGTTGAAGCTAAATCATGTATATCACAAGTATTTGATTCTGACCAATTTGTTTCGCATGGATTCGAAGATAAGCGTTCTACTTCGCATTGATTTGAAGCTAAATCATTTGATTCACTTGGATTTATGGCTAACTCGTTTGTTTCGCATGCATTTGCCAAATCATGTATGTCACAAATATTTGAAGCTAAACCATTTGATTCGCATGGATTTGAATCTAAGCCTTCTACTTCGCATTGATATGATTCTAAATCACGTTTATCTCTTGGATTTGAAGCTAACTCGATTGTTTCGCATTCACTTGAAGCTAAATCATGTATATCACAAGTATTTGAAGCGAAACCATTAGTTTCGCATGGATTCGAAGATCAGCCTTCTACTTCGCATTGATTTGAAGCTAAATCATATGTTTCGCATGGATTTGAAGCTAATTCGTTTGTATCGCCTGCATTTGAAGCTAAATCATGTATATCACAAGTATTTGAAGCTAAGCCATTTGTTTCGCATGGATTCGAAAATAAGCCTTCTACTTTGCATTGATTTGATTCTAAATCATGTTTTTCGCTTGGATTTAAAGCTAACTCGTTTGTTTCGCCTGGATTTGAAGCTAAATCGTGTATATCGCAAGTATTTGGTGCTAAACAATTTGTTTCCCATGGATTCGAAGATAAGCCTCCTACTTCGCATTGATTTGAAGCTAAATCATGTGTTTCGTCTGGATTTGAAGCTAAGCCTTCTACTTCGCTTTGATTTGAAGCTAAATCATGTGTTTCGTATGGATTTAGAGCTAACACATTTGTTTCGCACGCAGTTGAAGCCAAATCATGTATAACACAAATATTTGAAGTTAAACCATTTGATTCGCATGGATTTGAAGCTAACCCTCCTACTTCGCATTGATTTGGAGCTAAATCATGTGTTTCGCATGGATTTGAAGCTAACTCGTTTGTCTCGCATGCTGTTGAAGCTAAATCATGTATATCACAAGTATTTGATGCTGACCAATTTGTTTCGCATGGTTTCGAAGATCAGCCTTCTACTTCGCAATTGATTTGAAGCTAAATCATATGTTTCGCATGGATTTGAAGATAAGCATTCTAGTCCGCATTGATTTGAAGCTAAATCATTTCATTCACTTGGATTTGTGGCTAACTCATTTGTTTCGCAAGCATTTGCCAAATCATGTATATCACAAATATTTGAAGCTAAACCATTTGATTCGCATGGATTTGAACTAAGCCTTCTACTTCGCATTGATATGATCCTAAATCATGTTTTTCTCTTGGATTTGAAGCTAACTCGTTTGTTTCGCATGCAGTTGAAGCTACATCATGTATATCACAGGTATTTGAAGCTAAACCATTTGTTTCGCATGGATTCGAAGACATGCCTTCTACTTCGCATTGAAATGAAGCTACATCATGTTTCGCATGGATTTGAAGCTAAATCGTTTGTTTCGCATGCAGTTGTAGCAAAATCATGTATGTCACAAGTATTTGAAGCTGAACCATTTGCTTCGCATGAATATTATGCTAAACCATGTGTTTCGAATGAATTTCAAGCTAAATCATGTGTTTCGGATGGATTTGATGATAAAACTCGTTTGTGTCGCCAGCATTTGAAGCTAAATCATGTATATCACAAGTATTTGAAGCGAAATCATTTGTTTCGCGTGGATTCGAAGATCAGCCTTCTACTTCGCATTGATTTGAAGCTAAATCATATGTTTCGCATGGATTTGAAGCCAATTCGTTTGTATCGCCTGCATTTGAAGCTAAATCATGTATATCACAAGTATTTGAAGCTAAGCCATTTGTTTCGCATGGATTCGAAAATAAGCCTTCTACTTTGCATTGATTTGATTCTAAATCATGTTTTTCGCTTGGATTTAAAGATAACTCGTTTGTTTCGCCTGGATTTGAAGCTAAATCGTGTATATCGCAAGTATTTGGTGCTAAACCATTTGTTTCGCATGGATTCGAAGATAAGCCTCCTACTTCGCATTGATTTGAAGCTAAATCATGTGTTTCGTATGGATTTGAAGCTAAGCCTTCTACTTCGCTTTGATTTGAAGCTAAATCATGTGTTTCGTATGGATTTAGAGCTAACACATTTGTTTCGCACGCAGTTGAAGCCAAATCATGTATAACACAAATATTTGAAGTTAAACCATTTGATTCGCATGGATTTGAAGCTAACCCTCCTACTTCGCATTGATTTGGAGCTAAATCATGTGTTTCGCATGGATTTGAAGCTAACTCGTTTGTCTCGCATGCTGTTGAATCTAAATCATGTATATCACAAGTATTTGATGCTGACCAATTTGTTTCGCATGGTTTCGAAGAGCAGCCTTCTACTTCGCAATTGATTTGAAGCTAAATCATGTGTTTCGCATGGATTTGAAGCTAACTCGTTAGTATCGCCTGCTTTTGAGGCTAAATCATGTATATCACAAGTATTTGAAGCTAAGCAATTTGTTTCGCATGGATTCGAAGATAAGCATTCTACTTCGCATTGATTTGAAGCTAAATCATTTCATTCACTTGGATTTGTGGCTAACTCATTTGTTTCGCAAGCATTTGCCAAATCATGTATATCACAAATATTTGAAGCTAAACCATTTGATTCGCATGGATTTGAACTAAGCCTTCTACTTCGCATTGATATGAACCTAAATCATGTTTTTCTCTTGGATTTGAAGCTAACTCGTTTGTTTCGCATGCAGTTGAAGCTACATCATGTATATCACAGGTATTTGAAGCTAAACCATTTGTTTCGCATGGATTCGAAGACATGCCTTCTACTTCGCATTGAAATGAAGCTACATCATGTTTCGCATGGATTTGAAGCTAATTCGTTTGTTTCGCATGCAGTTGTAGCAAAATCATGTATGTCACAAGTATTTGAAGCTGAACCATTTGCTTCGCATGAATATTATGCTAAACCATGTGTTTCGAATGAATTTCAAGCTAAATCATGTGTTTCGGATGGATTTGATGATAAAACTCGTTTGTGTCGCCAGCATTTGAAGCTAAATCATGTATATCACAAGTATTTGAAGCGAAACCATTTGTTTCGCATGGATTCGAAGATCAGCCTTCTACTTCGCATTGATTTGAAGCTAAATCATATGTTTCGCATGGATTTGAAGCCAATTCGTTTGTATCGCCTGCATTTGAAGCTAAATCATGTATATCACAAGTATTTGAAGCTAAGCCATTTGTTTCGCATGGATTCGAAAATAAGCCTTCTACTTTGCATTGATTTGATTCTAAATCATGTTTTTCGCTTGGATTTAAAGATAACTCGTTTGTTTCGCCTGGATTTGAAGCTAAATCGTGTATATCGCAAGTATTTGGTGCTAAACCATTTGTTTCGCATGGATTCGAAGATAAGCCTCCTACTTCGCATTGATTTGAAGCTAAATCATGTGTTTCGTATGGATTTGAAGCTAAGCCTTCTACTTCGCTTTGATTTGAAGCTAAATCATGTGTTTCGTATGGATTTAGAGCTAACACATTTGTTTCGCACGCAGTTGAAGCCAAATCATGTATAACACAAATATTTGAAGTTAAACCATTTGATTCGCATGGATTTGAAGCTAACCCTCCTACTTCGCATTGATTTGGAGCTAAATCATGTGTTTCGCATGGATTTGAAGCTAACTCGTTTGTCTCGCATGCTGTTGAATCTAAATCATGTATATCACAAGTATTTGATGCTGACCAATTTGTTTCGCATGGTTTCGAAGAGCAGCGTTCTACTTCGCAATTGATTTGAAGCTAAATCATGTGTTTCGCATGGATTTGAAGCTAACTCGTTAGTATCGCCTGCTTTTGAGGCTAAATCATGTATATCACAAGTATTTGAAGCTAAGCCATTTGTTTCGCATGGATTCGAAGATAAGCATTCTACTTCGCATTGATTTGAAGCTAAATCATTTCATTCACTTGGATTTGTGGCTAACTCATTTGTTTCGCAAGCATTTGCCAAATCATGTATATCACAAGTATTTGAAGCTAAACCATTTGATTCGCATGGATTTGAAACTAAGCCTTCTACTTCGCATTGATATGAACCTAAATCACGTTTTTCTCTTGGATTTGAAGCTAACTCGTTTGTTTCGCATGCAGTTGAAGCTACATCATGTATATCACAGGTATTTGAAGCTAAACCATTTGTTTCGCATGGATTCGAAGACATGCCTTCTACTTCGCATTGAAATGAAGCTACATCATGTTTCGCATGGATTTGAAGCTAATTCGTTTGTTTCGCATGCAGTTGAAGCTAAATCATGTATATCACAAGTATTTGAAGCTGAACCATTTGCTTCGCATGAATATTATGCTAAACCATATGTTTCGAATGAATTTGAAGCTAAATGATGTGTTTCGGATGGATTTGATGATAAAACTCGTTTGTGTCGCCAGCATTTGTAGCTAAATCATGTATATCACAAGTATTTGAAGCGAAACCATTTGTTTCGCATGGATTCGAAGATCAGCCTTCTAATTCGCATTGATTTGAAGCTAAATCATATGTTTCGCATGGATTTGAAGCTAATTCGTTTGTATCGCCTGCATTTGAAGCTAAATCATGTATATCACAAGTATTTGAAGCTAAGCCATTTGTTTCGCATGGATTCGAAAATAAGCCTTCTACTTTGCATTGATTTGATTCTAAATCATGTTTTTCGCTTGGATTTAAAGCTAACTCGTTTGTTTCGCCTGGATTTGAAGCTAAATCGTGTATATCGCAAGTATTTGGTGCTAAACAATTTGTTTCGCATGGATTCGAAGATAAGCCTCCTACTTCGCATTGATTTGAAGCTAAATCATGTGTTTCGTCTGGATTTGAAGCTAAGCCTTCTACTTCGCTTTGATTTGAAGCTAAATCATGTGTTTCGTATGGATTTAGAGCTAACACATTTGTTTCGCACGCAGTTGAAGCCAAATCATGTATAACACAAATATTTGAAGTTAAACCATTTGATTCGCATGGATTTGAAGCTAACCCTCCTACTTCGCATTGATTTGGAGCTAAATCATGGGTTTCGCATGGATTTGAAGCTAACTCGATTGTCTCGCATGCTGTTGAAGCTAAATCATGTATATCACAAGTATTTGATGCTGACCAATTTGTTTCGCATGGTTTCGAAGATCAGCCTTCTACTTCGCAATTGATTTGAAGCTAAATCATGTGTTTCGCATGGATTTGAAGCTAACTCGTTTGTATCGCCTGCTTTTCAGGCTAAATCATGTATATCACAAGTATTTGAAGCTAAGCCATTTGATTCGCATGGATTTGAAGCTAAGCCTTCTACTTCGCAATGATTTGAAGCTAAATCATTCGATTCACTTGGATTTGTGGCTAACTCGTTTGTTTCGCATGCATTTGCCAAATCATGTATGTCACAAATATTTGAAGCTAAACCATTTGATTCGCATGGATTTGAATCTAAGCCTTCTACTTCGCATTGATATGAATCTAAATCACGTTTATCTCTTGGATTTGAAGCTAACTCGTTTGTTTCGCATGCACTTGAAGCTAAATCATGTATATCACAAGTATTTGAAGCGAAACCATTTGTTTCGCATGGATTCGAAGATCAGCCTTCTACTTCGCATTGATTTGAAGCTAAATCATATGTTTCGCATGGATTTGAAGCTAATTCGTTTGTATCGCCTGCATTTGAAGCTAAATCATGTATATCACAAGTATTTGAAGCTAAGCCATTTGTTTCGCATGGATTCGAAAATAAGCCTTCTACTTTGCATTGATTTGATTCTAAATCATGTTTTTCGCTTGGATTTAAAGCTAACACGTTTGTTTCGCCTGGATTTGAAGCTAAATCGTTTATATCGCAAGTATTTGGTGCTAAACAATTTGTTTCGCATGGATTCGAAGATAAGCCTCCTACTTCGCATTGATTTGAAGCTAAATCATGTGTTTCGTCTGGATTTGAAGCTAAGCCTTCTACTTCGCTTTGATTTGAAGCTAAATCATGTGTTTCGTATGGATTTAGAGCTAACACATTTGTTTCGCACGCAGTTGAAGCCAAATCATGTATAACACAAATATTTGAAGTTAAACCATTTGATTCGCATGGATTTGAAGCTAACCCTCCTACTTCGCATTGATTTGGAGCTAAATCATGTTTTTCGCATGGATTTGAAGCTAACTCGTTTGTCTCGCATGCTGTTGAAGCTAAATCATGTATATCACAAGTATTTGATGCTGACCAATTTGTTTCGCATGGTTTCGAAGATCAGCCTTCTACTTCGCAATTGATTTGAAGCTAAATCAAGTGTTTCGCATGGATTTGAAGCTAACTCGTTTGTATCGCCTGCTTTTCAGGCTAAATCATGTATATCACAAGTATTTGAAGCTAAGCCATTTGATTCGCATGGATTTGAAGCTAAGCCTTCTACTTCGCAATGATTTGAAGCTAAATCATGTGTTTCGCTTGGATTTGAAGCTAAACCTTCTGCATCGTATTGATTTGACGCTTAATCATGTGTTTTGCATGGTTTTTATGCTAACTCGCCTGTTTCCTCTGCATTTGAAGCTATATCACTTATATCGCAAGTATCTGAACCTAAATCATTTGTTTCGCATTCATTTGAAGCTAAACCTTCTACATCGCATTTATTAGAAGCTAAACCTTCTACATCGCATTGATTTGAAGCTAAACCTTCTACATCGCATTGGTTTGAAGCTCAGTCATGTGTTTCGCATGGAGTTGGATGTAGCTCGTTTGTTTCCCCTGCATTTGAAGCTATATCACTTACAACCCAATTGTTAGAAGCTAAATCATTTGTTTCGCACGGATTTGTAGCTAAGCCTTCTACTTCGTATCGATTTGAAGTTAAATGATATGTATCGCATGGATTTTGAAGCTAACTCGTTTTATTCGTCAGCATTTGAAGCTATATCACTTATATCCCAATTGTTTGAAGCTAAATCGTTTGTTTCGCATGGATTTGAAGCTAAACCTTCTACATCGCATTGATTTGAAGCTAAATCATGTGATTTGCTTGGATTTGAAGCTAACTCGTTTGTTTCGTCTGCATTTGAAGAAATATCACTTAAGTCTCAAGTGTTTGAAGCTGAATCATTTGTTTCGCATGGATTTGAAGCTAAGCCTTATACTTCGTATCGATATGAAGCTAAATGAAATGTATCGCATGGATTTGAAGCTAACACGTTTGATTCGTCTGCATTTGAAGCTGTATCACTTATATCCCAAGTGATTGAAGCTAAATCTTTTGTTTCGCATGGATTTGCAGCTAAACCATCTACATCGCATTGATTTGCAGCTAAATCATTTGTCTCGCATGGATTTGAAGCTAACTCGTTTGATTCGTTTGCATTTAAAGCTATATCACTTATAACCCAATTGTTAGAAGCTAAATCATTTATTTCGCACGGATTTGTAGCTAAGCCTTCTACTTCGTATCGATTTGAAGTTAAATGATATGTATCGCATGGATTTTGAAGCTAACTCGTTTGATTCGTCAGCATTTGAAGCTATATCACTTATATCCCAATTGTTTGATGCTAAATCGTTTGTTTCGCATGGATTTGAAGCTAAACCTTCTACATCGCATTGATTTGAAGCTAAATCATGTGTTTCGCACCGATTTGAAACTAAACCTCCTGCATCGCATTGATTTGAAGCTTAATCATGTGTCTTGCATGGATTTGATGCTAACTTGTTTGTTTCCCCTGCATTTGAAGCTATATCACTTATATCGCAAGTATCTGAACCTAAGTCATTTGGTTCGCTTGGATTTAAAGCTAAGACTTCTACTTCGTATCAGTTTGAAGCTAAATCATATGCATCGCATTGATTTTGAAGCTCACTTGTTTGATTCGTCTGTATTTGAAGCTATATCACTAATATCCCAAGTGTTTGAAGCTAAATCATTTGTTTCGCATGGATTTGAAGCTAAATCGTTTGATTCGTCTGCATTTGAAGCTATATCACTTATATCCCAAGTGTTTGGAGCTAAATCATTTGTTTCGCGTGGATTTGAAGATAAAACTTCTACATCGCGTTGAATTGAAGCTAAATCATGTGTTTCGCTTGGATTTGAAGCTAACTCGTTTGTTTCGTCTGCATTTGAAGCTATATCACTTATATCCCAATTGTTTGAAGCTGAATCATTCGTTTCGCATGGATTTGAAGCTAAACCTTCGACATAGCATTGATTTGAAGCTTAATCATGTGTTTTGTATGGATTTGAAGCTAACTCGTTTGCTTCCCCTGCATTTGAAGCTATATCATTTATATCGCAAGTATTTGAAGCCAAATCATTTGTGTCGCTTGGATTTGAAGCTAAACCTTCTGCATCGCATTGATTTGAAGCTAAATCATGTGTTTTGCATGGATTTGATGCTAACTCGATTGTTTCCCCTGCATTTGAAGCTATATCACTTATATCGCAAGTATCTGAATCTAAATCATTTGTTTCGCATGAATTTGTAGCTAAGCCTTCTACTTCGTATAGATTTGAAGTTAAATGATATGTATCGAATGGATTTGAAGCGAACTCGTTTGATTCGTCTGCATTTGAAGCTATATCACTTACATCCCAAGTGTTTGAAGCTAAATCATTTGTTTCGCGTGGATTTGAAGATAAACCTTCTACATCGCTTTGATTTGAAGCTAAATCATGTGTTTCGCTTGGATTTGAAGCTAACTCGTTTGTTTCGTCTGCATTTGAAGCTATATCACCTATATCGCTAGTATCTGAAGCTAAATCATTTGTTTCGCATGGATTTGAAGCTAAACCTTCTACATCGCATTGATTTGACGCTAAATCATGTGTTTCGCTTGGATTTGAAGCTAACTCGTTTGATTCGTCTGCATTTGAAGCTATATCACTTATAACCCAAGTAATTGAAGCTAAATCATTGGTTTCGCATGGATTTGAAGCTAAACCTTCGACATAGCATTGATTTGAAGCTTTATCATGTGTTTTGCATGGATTTGAATCTAACTCGTTTGTTGCCCCTGCATATGAAGCTATATCACTTATATTGCAAGTATCTGAAGCTAAATCATTTGTTTCGCATGGATTTGAAGCAAAACCTTCTACATCATATTGATTTGAATCTAAATCATGTCTTTCGCTTGTATTTGAAGCTAACTCGTTTGTTTCGTCTGCATTTGAAGCTATGTCACTTATATCGCAAGTATTTGAAGCCAAATCATTTGTGTCGCATGGATTTGAATCTAAACATTCTACATCTCATTGATTTTAAGCTAAATCATGTGTTCCGCTTGGATTTGAAGCTAAACCTTCTACATCGCATTGACTTGACGCTAAATCATGTGCATCGCATGGATTTCGAAGCTAACTCGTTAGTTTCGCTTGTATTTGAAGCTATATCACTTATATCGCAAGTATCTGATTCTAAATCATTTGTTTCGCATGGATTTGAAGCTAAGACTTCTACTTCGTATCGTTTTGAAGTTAAATGATATGTATCGCTTGGATTTTGAAGCGTAACTCGTTTGATTCGCCTGCATTTGAAGCTATATCACTTATATGGCATGTTTATGATTCTAAATCATTTATGTCGCATGGATTTGAAGCTAAACCTTCTACATCGTATTGATTTGAAGCAAAACCTTCTACATTGCATTGATTTAAAGCTAAACCTTCTACATCGCATTGCTTTGAAACTAAGCCTACTACTTCGCATCGATTTGAAGCTTAATCATGTGTTTTGCATGGATTTGAAGCTAAATCGTTTGTTTCGTCTGCATTTGAAGAAATGCCTCTTATATCTCAAGTGTTTGAAGCTAAATCATTTGTTTCGCATGGATTTGATGCTAAGCCTTCTACTTCGTATCGATTTGAAGCTAAATGAAATGTATCGCATGGATTTGAAGCTAACACGATTGTTTCGTCTGCATTGGAAGCTATATCACTTACATCGCAAGTTCCTGTTCTAAATCACGTGTTTCGCTTGGATTTGAAGCTAAATCTTCTACATCGCATTGATTAGCAGCTAAACCATGTGTTTCGCATGGAGTTGAAGCTAAACCTTCTACATAGAATTGTTTAGAAGCTTAGTCATGTGTTTTGCATGGGTTTGAAGCTAACTCGTTTGTTTCCCCTGCATTTATAGCTGTATCACTTATATCGCAAGTATCTGGTGCTAAATCATTTGTTTCGCATGGATTTGTAGCTAAGCCTTCTACTTCGTATCGATTTGAAGTTAAATGATATGTATCGCATGGATTTTGAAGCTAACTCGTTTGATTCGTCAGCATTTGAAGCTATATCACTTATATCCCAATTGTTTGATGCTAAATCGTTTGTTTCGCATGGATTTGAAGCTAAACCTTCTACATCGCATTGATTTGAAGCTAAATCATGTGTTTCGCACGGATTTGAAACTAAACCTCCTGCATCGCATTGATTTGAAGCTTAATCATGTGTCTTGCATGGATTTGATGCTAACTTGTTTGTTTCCCCTGCATTTGAAGCTATATCACTTATATCGCAAGTATCTGAACCTAAGTCATTTGGTTCGCTTGGATTTAAAGCTAAGACTTCTACTTCGTATCGGTTTGAAGCTAAATCATATGCATCGCATTGATTTTGAAGCTCACTTGTTTGATTCGTCTGTATTTGAAGCTATATCACTAATATCCCAAGTGTTTGAAGCTAAATCATTTGTTTCGCATGGATTTGAAGCTAAATCGTTTGATTCGTCTGCATTTGAAGCTATATCACTTATATGCCAAGTGATTGAAGCTAAATCATTTGTTTCGCATGGATTTGAAGCTAAACCTTCTGCATCGCATTGCTTTGAAGCTAAGCCTTCTACTTCGCATCGATTTGAAGTTAAATGATATGTATCGAATGGATTTGAAGCTGACTCGTTTGATTCGTCTGCATTTGAAGCTATATCACTTATATCCCAAGTGTTTGAAGCTAAATCATTTGTTTCGCGTGGATTTGAAGATAAAACTTCTACATCGCGTTGAATTGAAGCTAAATCATGTGTTTCGCTTGGATTTGAAGCTAACTCGTTTGTTTCGTCTGCATTTGAAGCTATATCACTTATATCCCAATTGTTTGAAGCTGAATCATTCGTTTCGCATGGATTTGAAGCTAAACCTTCGACATAGCATTGATTTGAAGCTTAATCATGTGTTTTGTATGGATTTGAAGCTAACTCGTTTGCTTCCCCTGCATTTGAAGCTATATCATTTATATCGCAAGTATTTGAAGCCAAATCATTTGTGTCGCTTGGATTTGAAGCTAAACCTTCTGCATCGCATTGATTTGAAGCTAAATCATGTGTTTTGCATGGATTTGATGCTAACTCGATTGTTTCCCCTGCATTTGAAGCTATATCACTTATATCGCAAGTATCTGAATCTAAATCATTTGTTTCGCATGAATTTGTAGCTAAGCCTTCTACTTCGTATAGATTTGAAGTTAAATGATATGTATCGAATGGATTTGAAGCGAACTCGTTTGATTCGTCTGCATTTGAAGCTATATCACTTACATCCCAAGTGTTTGAAGCTAAATCATTTGTTTCGCGTGGATTTGAAGATAAACCTTCTACATCGCGTTGATTTGAAGCTAAATCATGTGTTTCGCTTGGATTTGAAGCTAACTCGTTTGTTTCGTCTGCATTTGAAGCTATATCACCTATATCGCTAGTATCTGAAGCTAAATCATTTCTTTCGCATGGATTTGAAGCTAAACCTTCTACATCGCATTGATTTGCTGCTAAATCATGTGTTTCGCATGGATTTGATGCTAAACCTTCTACATCGCATGGATTTGAAGCTGAACCTTCTACATCGCACTGATTTGAAGCTAAATCACGTGTTTCGCTTGGATACGAAGCTAACCCGTTTGTTTCTCCTGCATTTGAAGCTATATCACTTATATAGCATGTATATGATGCTAAATCATTTATGTCGCATTGCTTTGAAGCTAAGCCTTCTACTTCGCATTGATTTGAAGCTAAATTATGTGTTTCGGTTGAATTTGAACCTAATTCGTTTGTTTCGCATGCAGTTGAAGCTAAATCATGTATAAAACAAGTATTTGATTCCATACTATACGTTTCGCATGGATTTGAAACCTAGCCTTCTACTTCGCATTGATTTGAAGATAAATCATGTGTTTCGAATGGATTTGATGCTAATCCTTCTACTTCGTATTGAGTTGTAGCTAAACCATTTGTTTCGCATCGATCCTAAAATCAGGTTTCTACTTCGCATTGATTAGAAGCAAAATCATGAGTTTCGAACTGATTTGAAGCTAACTCGTTTGTTTAGAATGCAGTTGAAGCTAAATCATGTATATCACATGTATTTGAAGCTAAACCATTTGAATCGCATGGATTTGAAGCTGAACCTTCTACTTCACATTGATTTGAAGCTGAATCATTTGTTCCGCATGAATTTGAAGCTAACCCGTTTGTTTCATATGCAGTTGAAGCTAAATGATGTATATCAAAAGTATTTGAAGCTGAACTATTTGTTTCGCATGGATTTGAAGCTAAACCTTCTAAATCGCATTGATTTGAAGCTAAATCATGTGATTCGCTTGGATTTGAAGCTAACTCGTTTGTTTCGTCTGCATTTGAAGCTACGTCACTTATATCGCAAGTATTTGAAGCCAAATCAATTGTGTCGCATGGATTTGAATCAAAACATTCTGTATCTCATTCATTTGAAGCTAAATCACGTGTTCAGCTTGGATTTGAAGCTAAACCTTCTACATCGCATTGATTTGACGCTAAATCATGTGTTTCGCTTGGATTTGAAGCTAACTCGTTTGATTCGTCTGCATTTGAAGCTATATCACTTATAACCCAAGTAATTGAAGCTAAATCATTGGTTTCGCATGGATTTGAAGCTAAACCTTCGACATAGCATTGATTTGAAGCTTTATCATGTGTTTTGCATGGATTTGAATCTAACTCGTTTGTTGCCCCTGCATATGAAGCTATATCACTTATATTGCAAGTATCTGAAGCTAAATCATTTGTTTCGCATGGATTTGAAGCAAAACCTTCTACATCATATTGATTTGAATCTAAATCATGTCTTTCGCTTGTATTTGAAGCTAACTCGTTTGTTTCGTCTGCATTTGAAGCTATGTCACTTATATCGCAAGTATTTGAAGCCAAATCATTTGTGTCGCATGGATTTGAAGCTAACACGATTGTTTCGTCTGCATTGGAAGCTATATCACTTACATCGCAAGTTCCTGTTCTAAATCACGTGTTTCGCTTGGATTTGAAGCTAAATCTTCTACATCGCATTGATTAGCAGCTAAACCATGTGTTTCGCATGGAGTTGAAGCTAAACCTTCTACATAGAATTGTTTAGAAGCTTAGTCATGTGTTTTGCATGGGTTTGAAGCTAACTCGTTTGTTTCCCCTGCATTTATAGCTGTATCACTTATATCGCAAGTATCTGGTGCTAAATCATTTGTTTCGCATGGATTTGTAGCTAAGCCTTCTACTTCGTATCGATTTGAAGTTAAATGATATGTATCGCATGGATTTTGAAGCTAACTCGTTTGATTCGTCAGCATTTGAAGCTATATCACTTATATCCCAATTGTTTGATGCTAAATCGTTTGTTTCGCATGGATTTGAAGCTAAACCTTCTACATCGCATTGATTTGAAGCTAAATCATGTGTTTCGCACGGATTTGAAACTAAACCTCCTGCATCGCATTGATTTGAAGCTTAATCATGTGTCTTGCATGGATTTGATGCTAACTTGTTTGTTTCCCCTGCATTTGAAGCTATATCACTTATATCGCAAGTATCTGAACCTAAGTCATTTGGTTCGCTTGGATTTAAAGCTAAGACTTCTACTTCGTATCGGTTTGAAGCTAAATCATATGCATCGCATTGATTTTGAAGCTCACTTGTTTGATTCGTCTGTATTTGAAGCTATATCACTAATATCCCAAGTGTTTGAAGCTAAATCATTTGTTTCGCATGGATTTGAAGCTAAATCGTTTGATTCGTCTGCATTTGAAGCTATATCACTTATATGCCAAGTGATTGAAGCTAAATCATTTGTTTCGCATGGATTTGAAGCTAAACCTTCTGCATCGCATTGCTTTGAAGCTAAGCCTTCTACTTCGCATCGATTTGAAGTTAAATGATATGTATCGAATGGATTTGAAGCTGACTCGTTTGATTCGTCTGCATTTGAAGCTATATCACTTATATCCCAAGTGTTTGAAGCTAAATCATTTGTTTCGCGTGGATTTGAAGATAAAACTTCTACATCGCGTTGAATTGAAGCTAAATCATGTGTTTCGCTTGGATTTGAAGCTAACTCGTTTGTTTCGTCTGCATTTGAAGCTATATCACTTATATCCCAATTGTTTGAAGCTGAATCATTCGTTTCGCATGGATTTGAAGCTAAACCTTCGACATAGCATTGACTTGAAGCTTAATCATGTGTTTTGTATGGATTTGAAGCTGACTCGTTTGCTTCCCCTGCATTTGAAGCTATATCATTTATATCGCAAGTATTTGAAGCCAAATCATTTGTGTCGCTTGGATTTGAAGCTAAACCTTCTGCATCGCATTGATTTGAAGCTAAATCATGTGTTTTGCATGGATTTGATGCTAACTCGATTGTTTCCCCTGCATTTGAAGCTATATCACTTATATCGCAAGTATCTGAATCTAAATCATTTGTTTCGCATGAATTTGTAGCTAAGCCTTCTACTTCGTATAGATTTGAAGTTAAATGATATGTATCGAATGGATTTGAAGCGAACTCGTTTGATTCGTCTGCATTTGAAGCTATATCACTTACATCCCAAGTGTTTGAAGCTAAATCATTTGTTTCGCGTGGATTTGAAGATAAACCTTCTACATCGCGTTGATTTGAAGCTAAATCATGTGTTTCGCTTGGATTTGAAGCTAACTCGTTTGTTTCGTCTGCATTTGAAGCTATATCACCTATATCGCTAGTATCTGAAGCTAAATCATTTGTTTCGCATGGATTTGAAGATAAACCTTCTACATCGCATTGATTTGCTGCTAAATCATGTGTTTCGCATGGATTTGATGCTAAACCTTCTACATCGCATGGATTTGAAGCTGAACCTTCTACATCGCACTGATTTGAAGCTAAATCACGTGTTTCGCTTGGATACGAAGCTAACCCGTTTGTTTCTCCTGCATTTGAAGCTATATCACTTATATAGCATGTATATGATGCTAAATCATTTATGTCGCATTGCTTTGAAGCTAAGCCTTCTACTTCGCATTGATTTGAAGCTAAATTATGTGTTTCGGTTGAATTTGAACCTAATGCGTTTGTTTCGCATGCAGTTGAAGCTAAATCATGTATAAAACAAGTATTTGATTCCATACTATACGTTTCGCATGGATTTGAAACCTAGCCTTCTACTTCGCATTGATTTGAAGATAAATCATGTGTTTCGAATGGATTTGATGCTAATCCTTCTACTTCGTATTGAGTTGTAGCTAAACCATTTGTTTCGCATCGATCCTAAAATCAGGTTTCTACTTCGCATTGATTAGAAGCAAAATCATGAGTTTCGAACTGATTTGAAGCTAACTCGTTTGTTTAGAATGCAGTTGAAGCTAAATCATGTATATCACATGTATTTGAAGCTAAACCATTTGAATCGCATGGATTTGAAGCTGAACCTTCTACTTCACATTGATTTGAAGCTGAATCATTTGTTCCGCATGAATTTGAAGCTAACCCGTTTGTTTCATATGCAGTTGAAGCTAAATGATGTATATCAAAAGTATTTGAAGCTGAACTATTTGTTTCGCATGGATTTGAAGCTAAACCTTCTAAATCGCATTGATTTGAAGCTAAATCATGTGATTCGCTTGGATTTGAAGCTAACTCGTTTGTTTCGTCTGCATTTGAAGCTACGTCACTTATATCGCAAGTATTTGAAGCCAAATCAATTGTGTCGCATGGATTTGAATCAAAACATTCTGCATCTCATTCATTTGAAGCTAAATCACGTGTTCCGCTTGGATTTGAAGCTAAACCTTCTACATCGCATTGATTTGACGCTAAATCATGTGTTTCGCTTGGATTTGAAGCTAACTCGTTTGATTCGTCTGCATTTGAAGCTATATCACTTATAACCCAAGTAATTGAAGCTAAATCATTGGTTTCGCATGGATTTGAAGCTAAACCTTCGACATAGCATTGATTTGAAGCTTTATCATGTGTTTTGCATGGATTTGAATCTAACTCGTTTGTTGCCCCTGCATATGAAGCTATATCACTTATATTGCAAGTATCTGAAGCTAAATCATTTGTTTCGCATGGATTTGAAGCAAAACCTTCTACATCATATTGATTTGAATCTAAATCATGTCTTTCGCTTGTATTTGAAGCTAACTCGTTTGTTTCGTCTGCATTTGAAGCTATGTCACTTATATCGCAAGTATTTGAAGCCAAATCATTTGTGTCGCATGGATTTGAATCTAAACATTCTACATCTCATTGATTTTAAGCTAAATCATGTGTTCCGCTTGGATTTGAAGCTAAACCTTCTACATCGCATTGACTTGACGCTAAATCATGTGCATCGCATGGATTTCGAAGCTAACTCGTTAGTTTCGCCTGTATTTGAAGCTATATCACTTATATCGCAAGTATCTGATTCTAAATCATTTGTTTCGCATGGATTTGAAGCTAAGACTTCTACTTCGTATCGTTTTGAAGTTAAATGATATGTATCGCTTGGATTTTGAAGCGTAACTCGTTTGATTCGCCTGCATTTGAAGCTATATCACTTATATCGCATGTTTATGATTCTAAATCATTTATGTCGCATGGATTTGAAGCTAAACCTTCTACATCGTATTGATTTGAAGCAAAACCTTCTACATTGCATTGATTTAAAGCTAAACCTTCTACATCGCATTGCTTTGAAACTAAGCCTACTACTTCGCATCGATTTGAAGCTTAATCATGTGTTTTGCATGGATTTGAAGCTAAATCGTTTGTTTCGTCTGCATTTGAAGAAATACCTCTTATATCACAAGTATTTGAAGCGAAACCATTTGTTTCGCATGGATTCGAAGATCAGCCTTCTACTTCGCTTTGATTTAAGGCTAAATCATGGGTTTCACATGGATTTGAAGCCAATTCATTTGTTGCGCATGCAGTTGAATCCATAGAACGTATATCACAAGTATTTGTAGCTAAACCATTTATTTCGCATGGATTTGAAGCTAAACATTCTACATCGCACTGATTAAAGCTAAATCATGTGTTTTGCTTGGATATGAAGCTAACTCGTTTGTATCGCCTGCTTTTTAAGCTAAATCATGTATATCACAAGTATTTGAAGCTAAGCCATTTGTTTCGCATGAATTCGAAGATAAGCCTTCTACTTCGCTTTGATTCGAATCTAAATCATGTGTTTCACATGGATTTAGAGCTAACTCGTTTGTTTCGCCTGGATTTGAAGCTAAATCGAGTATATCACAAGTATTTGATGCTAAACCATTTGATTCGCATGGATTCGAAGATAAGCCTTCTACTTCGCATTGATTTGAAGCTACATCACGTTTCGCATGGATTTGAAGCTAATTCGTTTGTTTCGCATGCAGTTGAAGCTATATCATGTATATCACAAGTATTTGAAACTGAACCATTTGCTTCCCATGAATATTATGCTAAACCATGTGTTTCGAATGAATTTGAAGCTAAATCATGTGTTTCGGATGGATTTGATGATAAAACTCGTTTGTGTCGCCTGCATTTGATGCTAAATCATGTATATCACAAGTATTTGAAGCGAAACCATTTGTTTCGCACGGATTCGAAGATCAGCCTTCTACTTCGTACTGATTTGAAGCTAAATCCTATGTTTCGCATGGATTTGAAGCTAATTCGTTTGTATCGCCTGCATTTGAAGCTAAATCATGTATATCACAAGTATTTGATGCTGACCCATTTGTTTCGCTTGGATTAGAAGATCAGCCTTCTACTTCGCATTGATTTGAAGCTAAATCATTTCATTCACTTGGATTTGTGGCTAACTCATTTGTTTCGCAAGCATTTGCCAAATCATGTATATCACAAATATTTGAGGCTAAACCATTTGATTCGCATGGATTTGAACTAAGCCTTCTACTTCGCATTGATATGAACCTAAATCACGTTTTTCTCTTGGATTTGAAGCTAACTCGTTTGTTTCGCATGCAGTTGAAGCTACATCATGTATATCACAGGTATTTGAAGCTAAACCATTTGTTTCGCATGGATTCGAAGACATGCCTTCTACTTCGCATTGAAATGAAGCTACATCATGTTTCGCATGGATTTGAAGCTAATTCGTTTGTTTCGCATGCAGTTGTAGCAAAATCATGTATGTCACAAGTATTTGAAGCTGAACCATTTGCTTCGCATGAATATTATGCTAAACCATGTGTTTCGAATGAATTTGAAGCTAAATCATGTGTTTCGGATGGATTTGATGATAAAACTCGTTTGTGTCGCCAGCATTTGAAGCTAAATCATGTATATCACAAGTATTTGAAGCGAAACCATTTGTTTCGCATGGATTCGAAGATCAGCCTTCTACTTCGCATTGATTTGAAGCTAAATCATATGTTTCGCATGGATTTGAAGCCAATTCGTTTGTATCGCCTGCATTTGAAGCTAAATCATGTATATCACAAGTATTTGAAGCTAAGCCATTTGTTTCGCATGGATTCGAAAAGAAGCCTTCTACTTTGCATTGATTTGATTCTAAATCATGTTTTTCGCTTGGATTTAAAGCTAACTCGTTTGTTTCGCCTGGATTTGAAGCTAAATCGTGTATATCGCAAGTATTTGGTGCTAAACCATTTGTTTCGCATGGATTCGAAGATAAGCCTCCTACTTCGCATTGATTTGAAGCTAAATCATGTGTTTCGTCTGGATTTGAAGCTAAGCCTTCTACTTCGCTTTGATTTGAAGCTAAATCATGTGTTTCGTATGGATTTAGAGCTAACACATTTGTTTCGCACGCAGTTGAAGCCAAATCATGTATAACACAAATATTTGAAGTTAAACCATTTGATTCGCATGGATTTGAAGCTAACCCTCCTACTTCGCATTGATTTGGAGCTAAATCATGTGTTTCGCATGGATTTGAAGCTAACTCGTTTGTCTCGCATGCTGTTGAATCTAAATCATGTATATCACAAGTATTTGATGCTGACCAATTTGTTTCGCATGGTTTCGAAGAGCAGCCTTCTACTTCGCAATTGATTTGAAGCTAAATCATGTGTTTCGCATGGATTTGAAGCTAACTCGTTAGTATCGCCTGCTTTTGAGGCTAAATCATGTATATCACAAGTATTTGAAGCTAAGCCATTTGTTTCGCATGGATTCGAAGATAAGCATTCCACTTCGCATTGATTTGAAGTTAAATCATTTCATTCACTTGGATTTGTGGCTAACTCATTTGTTTCGCAAGCATTTGCCAAATCATGTATATCACAAATATTTGAAGCTAAACCATTTGATTCGCATGGATTTGAAACTAAGCCTTCTACTTCGCATTGATATGAACCTAAATCACGTTTTTCTCTTGGATTTGAAGCTAACTCGTTTGTTTCGCATGGATTCGAAGACATGCCTTCTACTTCGCATTGAAATGAAGCTACATCATGTTTCGCATGGATTTGAAGCTAATTCGTTTGTTTCGCATGCAGTTGAAGCTAAATCATGTATATCACAAGTATTTGAAGCTGAACCATTTGCTTCGCATGAATATTATGGTAAACCATGTGTTTCGAATGAATTTGAAGCTAAATCATGTGTTTCGGATGGATTTGATGATAAAACTCGTTTGTGTCGCCAGCATTTGAAGCTAAATCATGTATATCACAAGTATTTGAAGCGAAACCATTTGTTTCGCATGGATTCGAAGATCAGCCTTCTACTTCGCATTGATTTGAAGCTAAATCATATGTTTCGCATGGATTTGAAGCTAATTCGTTTGTATCGCCTGCATTTGAAGCTAAATCATGTATATCACAAGTATTTGAAGCTAAGCCATTTGTTTCGCATGGATTCGAAAATAAGCCTTCTACTTTGCATTGATTTGATTCTAAATCATGTTTCTCGCTTGGATTTAAAGCTAACTTGTTTGTTTCGCCTGGATTTGAAGCTAAATCGTGTATATCGCAAGTATTTGGTGCTAAACAATTTGTTTCGCATGGATTCGAAGATAAGCCTCCTACTTCGCATTGATTTGAAGCTAAATCATGTGTTTCGTCTGGATTTGAAGCTAAGCCTTCTACTTCGCTTTGATTTGAAGCTAAATCATGTGTTTCGTATGGATTTAGAGCTAACACATTTGTTTCGCACGCAGTTGAAGCCAAATCATGTATAACACAAATATTTGAAGTTAAACCATTTGATTCGCATGGATTTGAAGCTAACCCTCCTACTTCGCATTGATTTGGAGCTAAATCATGTGTTTCGCATGGATTTGAAGCTAACTCGTTTGTCTCGCATGCTGTTGAAGCTAAATCATGTATATCACAAGTATTTGATGCTGACCAATTTGTTTCGCATGGTTTCGAAGATCAGCCTTCTACTTCGCAATTGATTTGAAGCTAAATCATGTGTTTCGCATGGATTTGAAGCTAACTCGTTTGTATCGCCTGCTTTTCAGGCTAAATCATGTATATCACAAGTATTTGAAGCTAAGCCATTTGATTCGCATGGATTTGAAGCTAACCCTTCTACTTCGCAATGATTTGAAGCTAAATCATGTGTTCCGCATGGATTTGAAGCTAACTCGTTTGTTTGGCATGCAGTTGAAGCTAAATCATGTTTAAAACAAGTATTTGAAGCTAAGCTATTCGTTTCGCATGGATTTGAAACTAAGCCTTCTACTTCGCATTGATTTGAAGCTAAATCTTTTCTTTCGCTTGGATTTGAAGCTGAATCATGTGTTTCGCTTGAATTTGAAGATAGGACGTTTGTTACGCATGCAGTTGAAGCTAAATCATGTATATCACAATTATTTGAAGCTAAACCATTTGTTTCGTATGGATTTGAAGGTACTCCTTCTACTTTGAATTGATTTGAAGCTAAATCACGTGTTACGCTTGGATTTGAAGCTAAACCTTCTACATCGCATTGATTTGAAGCTAAATCATGTGTTTCGTCTGGATTTGAAGCTAAGCCTTCTACTTCGCTTTGATTTGAATCTAAATCTTTTCTTTCGCTTGGATTTGAAGCTGAATCATGTGTTTCGCTTGAATTTGAAGATAGGACGTTTGTTTCGCACGCAGTTGAAGCCAAATCATGTACAACACAAATATTTGAAGTTAAACCATTTGATTCGCATGGATTTGAAGCTAACCCTTCTACTTCGCCTTGATTTGGAGCTAAATCATGTGTTTCGCATGGATTTGAAGCTAACTCGTTTGTCTCGCATGCTGTTGAAGCTAAATCATGTATATCACAAGTATTTGATTCTGACCAATTTGTTTCGCATGGATTCGAAGATAAGCGTTCTACTTCGCATTGATTTGAAGCTAAATCATTTGATTCACTTGGATTTGTGGCTAACTCGTTTGTTTCGCATGCATTTGCCAAATCATGTATGTCACAAATATTTGAAGCTAAACCATTTGATTCGCATGGATTTGAATCTAAGCCTTCTACTTCGCATTGATATGAATCTAAATCACGTTTATCTCTTGGATTTGAAGCTAACTCGTTTGTTTCGCATGCACTTGAAGCTAAATCATGTATATCACAAGTATTTGAAGCGAAACCATTAGTTTCGCATGGATTCGAAGATCAGCCTTCTACTTCGCATTGATTTGAAGCTAAATCATATGTTTCGCATGGATTTGAAGCTAATTCGTTTGTATCGCCTGCATTTGAAGCTAAATCATGTATATCACAAGTATTTGAAGCTAAGCCATTTGTTTCGCATGGATTCGAAAATAAGCCTTTTACTTTGCATTGATTTGATTCTAAATCATGTTTTTCGCTTGGATTTAAAGCTAACTCGTTTGTTTCGCCTGGATTTGAAGCTAAATCGTGTATATCGCAAGTATTTGGTGCTAAACAATTTGTTTCCCATGGATTCGAAGATAAGCCTCCTACTTCGCATTGATTTGAAGCTAAATCATGTGTTTCGTCTGGATTTGAAGCTAAGCCTTCTACTTCGCTTTGATTTGAAGCTAAATCATGTGTTTCGTATGGATTTAGAGCTAACACATTTGTTTCGCACGCAGTTGAAGCCAAATCATGTATAACACAAATATTTGAAGTTAAACCATTTGATTCGCATGGATTTGAAGCTAACCCTCCTACTTCGCATTGATTTGGAGCTAAATCATGTGTTTCGCATGGATTTGAAGCTAACTCGTTTGTCTCGCATGCTGTTGAAGCTAAATCATGTATATCACAAGTATTTGATGCTGACCAATTTGTTTCGCATGGTTTCGAAGATCAGCCTTCTACTTCGCAATTGATTTGAAGCTAAATCATATGTTTCGCATGGATTTGAAGATAAGCATTCTAGTCCGCATTGATTTGAAGCTAAATCATTTCATTCACTTGGTTTTGTGGCTAACTCATTTGTTTCGCACGCAGTTGAAGCCAAATCATGTATAACACAAATATTTGAAGTTAAACCATTTGATTCGCATGGATTTGAAGCTAACCCTCCTACTTCGCATTGATTTGGAGCTAAATCATGTGTTTCGCATGGATTTGAAGCTAACTCGTTTGTCTCGCATGCTGTTGAATCTAAATCATGTATATCACAAGTATTTGATGCTGACCAATTTGTTTCGCATGGTTTCGAAGAGCAGCCTTCTACTTCGCAATTGATTTGAAGCTAAATCATGTGTTTCGCATGGATTTGAAGCTAACTCGTTAGTATCGCCTGCTTTTGAGGCTAAATCATGTATATCACAAGTATTTGAAGCTAAGCCATTTGTTTCGCATGGATTCGAAGATAAGCATTCCACTTCGCATTGATTTGAAGTTAAATCATTTCATTCACTTGGATTTGTGGCTAACTCATTTGTTTCGCAAGCATTTGCCAAATCATGTATATCACAAATATTTGAAGCTAAACCATTTGATTCGCATGGATTTGAAACTAAGCCTTCTACTTCGCATTGATATGAACCTAAATCACGTTTTTCTCTTGGATTTGAAGCTAACTCGTTTGTTTCGCATGGATTCGAAGACATGCCTTCTACTTCGCATTGAAATGAAGCTACATCATGTTTCGCATGGATTTGAAGCTAATTCGTTTGTTTCGCATGCAGTTGAAGCTAAATCATGTATATCACAAGTATTTGAAGCTGAACCATTTGCTTCGCATGAATATTATGGTAAACCATGTGTTTCGAATGAATTTGAAGCTAAATCATGTGTTTCGGATGGATTTGATGATAAAACTCGTTTGTGTCGCCAGCATTTGAAGCTAAATCATGTATATCACAAGTATTTGAAGCGAAACCATTTGTTTCGCATGGATTCGAAGATCAGCCTTCTACTTCGCATTGATTTGAAGCTAAATCATATGTTTCGCATGGATTTGAAGCTAATTCGTTTGTATCGCCTGCATTTGAAGCTAAATCATGTATATCACAAGTATTTGAAGCTAAGCCATTTGTTTCGCATGGATTCGAAAATAAGCCTTCTACTTTGCATTGATTTGATTCTAAATCATGTTTCTCGCTTGGATTTAAAGCTAACTCGTTTGTTTCGCCTGGATTTGAAGCTAAATCGTGTATATCGCAAGTATTTGGTGCTAAACAATTTGTTTCGCATGGATTCGAAGATAAGCCTCCTACTTCGCATTGATTTGAAGCTAAATCATGTGTTTCGTCTGGATTTGAAGCTAAGCCTTCTACTTCGCTTTGATTTGAAGCTAAATCATGTGTTTCGTATGGATTTAGAGCTAACACATTTGTTTCGCACGCAGTTGAAGCCAAATCATGTATAACACAAATATTTGAAGTTAAACCATTTGATTCGCATGGATTTGAAGCTAACCCTCCTACTTCGCATTGATTTGGAGCTAAATCATGTGTTTCGCATGGATTTGAAGCTAACTCGTTTGTCTCGCATGCTGTTGAAGCTAAATCATGTATATCACAAGTATTTGATGCTGACCAATTTGTTTCGCATGGTTTCGAAGATCAGCCTTCTACTTCGCAATTGATTTGAAGCTAAATCATGTGTTTCGCATGGATTTGAAGCTAACTCGTTTGTATCGCCTGCTTTTCAGGCTAAATCATGTATATCACAAGTATTTGAAGCTAAGCCATTTGATTCGCATGGATTTGAAGCTAACCCTTCTACTTCGCAATGATTTGAAGCTAAATCATGTGTTCCGCATGGATTTGAAGCTAACTCGTTTGTTTGGCATGCAGTTGAAGCTAAATCATGTTTAAAACAAGTATTTGAAGCTAAGCTATTCGTTTCGCATGGATTTGAAACTAAGCCTTCTACTTCGCATTGATTTGAAGCTAAATCTTTTCTTTCGCTTGGATTTGAAGCTGAATCATGTGTTTCGCTTGAATTTGAAGATAGGACGTTTGTTACGCATGCAGTTGAAGCTAAATCATGTATATCACAATTATTTGAAGCTAAACCATTTGTTTCGTATGGATTTGAAGGTACTCCTTCTACTTTGAATTGATTTGAAGCTAAATCACGTGTTACGCTTGGATTTGAAGCTAAACCTTCTACATCGCATTGATTTGAAGCTAAATCATGTGTTTCGTCTGGATTTGAAGCTAAGCCTTCTACTTCGCTTTGATTTGAATCTAAATCTTTTCTTTCGCTTGGATTTGAAGCTGAATCATGTGTTTCGCTTGAATTTGAAGATAGGACGTTTGTTTCGCACGCAGTTGAAGCCAAATCATGTACAACACAAATATTTGAAGTTAAACCATTTGATTCGCATGGATTTGAAGCTAACCCTTCTACTTCGCCTTGATTTGGAGCTAAATCATGTGTTTCGCATGGATTTGAAGCTAACTCGTTTGTCTCGCATGCTGTTGAAGCTAAATCATGTATATCACAAGTATTTGATTCTGACCAATTTGTTTCGCATGGATTCGAAGATAAGCGTTCTACTTCGCATTGATTTGAAGCTAAATCATTTGATTCACTTGGATTTGTGGCTAACTCGTTTGTTTCGCATGCATTTGCCAAATCATGTATGTCACAAATATTTGAAGCTAAACCATTTGATTCGCATGGATTTGAATCTAAGCCTTCTACTTCGCATTGATATGAATCTAAATCACGTTTATCTCTTGGATTTGAAGCTAACTCGTTTGTTTCGCATGCACTTGAAGCTAAATCATGTATATCACAAGTATTTGAAGCGAAACCATTAGTTTCGCATGGATTCGAAGATCAGCCTTCTACTTCGCATTGATTTGAAGCTAAATCATATGTTTCGCATGGATTTGAAGCTAATTCGTTTGTATCGCCTGCATTTGAAGCTAAATCATGTATATCACAAGTATTTGAAGCTAAGCCATTTGTTTCGCATGGATTCGAAAATAAGCCTTCTACTTTGCATTGATTTGATTCTAAATCATGTTTTTCGCTTGGATTTAAAGCTAACTCGTTTGTTTCGCCTGGATTTGAAGCTAAATCGTGTATATCGCAAGTATTTGGTGCTAAACAATTTGTTTCCCATGGATTCGAAGATAAGCCTCCTACTTCGCATTGATTTGAAGCTAAATCATGTGTTTCGTCTGGATTTGAAGCTAAGCCTTCTACTTCGCTTTGATTTGAAGCTAAATCATGTGTTTCGTATGGATTTAGAGCTAACACATTTGTTTCGCACGCAGTTGAAGCCAAATCATGTATAACACAAATATTTGAAGTTAAACCATTTGATTCGCATGGATTTGAAGCTAACCCTCCTACTTCGCATTGATTTGGAGCTAAATCATGTGTTTCGCATTGATTTGAAGCTAACTCGTTTGTCTCGCATGCTGTTGAAGCTAAATCATGTATATCACAAGTATTTGATGCTGACCAATTTGTTTCGCATGGTTTCGAAGATCAGCCTTCTAGTTCGCAATTGATTTGAAGCTAAATCATATGTTTCGCATGGATTTGAAGATAAGCATTCTAGTCAGCATTGATTTGAAGCTAAATCATTTCATTCACTTGGATTTGTGGCTAACTCATTTGTTTCGCAAGCATTTGCCAAATCATGTATATCACAAATATTTGAAGCTAAACCATTTGATTCGCATGGATTTGAACTAAGCCTTCTACTTCGCATTGATATGAACCTAAATCATGTTTTTCTCTTGGATTTGAAGCTAACTCGTTTGTTTCGCATGCAGTTGAAGCTACATCATGTATATCACAGGTATTTGAAGCTAAACCATTTGTTTCGCATGGATTCGAAGACATGCCTTCTACTTCGCATTGAAATGAAGCTACATCATGTTTCGCATGGATTTGAAGCTAATTCGTTTGTTTCGCATGCAGTTGTAGCAAAATCATGTATGTCACAAGTATTTGAAGCTGAACCATTTGCTTCGCATGAATATTATGCTAAACCATGTGTTTCGAATGAATTTCAAGCTAAATCATGTGTTTCGGATGGATTTGATGATAAAACTCGTTTGTGTCGCCAGCATTTGAAGCTAAATCATGTATATCACAAGTATTTGAAGCGAAATCATTTGTTTCGCGTGGATTCGAAGATCAGCCTTCTACTTCGCATTGATTTGAAGCTAAATCATATGTTTCGCATGGATTTGAAGCCAATTCGTTTGTATCGCCTGCATTTGAAGCTAAATCATGTATATCACAAGTATTTGAAGCTAAGCCATTTGTTTCGCATGGATTCGAAAATAAGCCTTCTACTTTGCATTGATTTGATTCTAAATCATGTTTTTCGCTTGGATTTAAAGATAACTCGTTTGTTTCGCCTGGATTAGAAGCTAAATCGTGTATATCGCAAGTATTTGGTGCTAAACCATTTGTTTCGCATGGATTCGAAGATAAGCCTCCTACTTCGCATTGATTTGAAGCTAAATCATGTGTTTCGTATGGATTTGAAGTTAAGCCTTCTACTTCGCTTTGATTTGAAGCTAAATCATGTGTTTCGTATGGATTTAGAGCTAACACATTTGTTTCGCACGCAGTTGAAGCCAAATCATGTATAACACAAATATTTGAAGTTAAACCATTTGATTCGCATGGATTTGAAGCTAACCCTCCTACTTCGCATTGATTTGGAGCTAAATCATGTGTTTCGCATGGATTTGAAGCTAACTCGTTTGTCTCGCATGCTGTTGAATCTAAATCATGTATATCACAAGTATTTGATGCTGACCAATTTGTTTCGCATGGTTTCGAAGAGCAGCCTTCTACTTCGCAATTGATTTGAAGCTAAATCATGTGTTTCGCATGGATTTGAAGCTAACTCGTTAGTATCGCCTGCTTTTGAGGCTAAATCATGTATATCACAAGTATTTGAAGCTAAGCCATTTGTTTCGCATGGATTCGAAGATAAGCATTCTACTTCGCATTGATTTGAAGCTAAATCATTTCATTCACTTGGATTTGTGGCTAACTCATTTGTTTCGCAAGCATTTGCCAAATCATGTATATCACAAATATTTGAAGCTAAACCATTTGATTCGCATGGATTAGAACTAAGCCTTCTACTTCGCATTGATATGAACCTAAATCATGTTTTTCTCTTGGATTTGAAGCTAACTCGTTTGTTTCGCATGCAGTTGAAGCTACATCATGTATATCACAGGTATTTGAAGCTAAACCATTTGTTTCGCATGGATTCGAAGACATGCCTTCTACTTCGCATTGAAATGAAGCTACATCATGTTTCGCATGGATTTGAAGCTAATTCGTTTGTTTCGCATGCAGTTGTAGCAAAATCATGTATGTCACAAGTATTTGAAGCTGAACCATTTGCTTCGCATGAATATTATGCTAAACCATGTGTTTCGAATGAATTTCAAGCTAAATCATGTGTTTCGGATGGATTTGATGATAAAACTCGTTTGTGTCGCCAGCATTTGAAGCTAAATCATTTATATCACAAGTATTTGAAGCGAAACCATTTGTTTCGCATGGATTCGAAGATCAGCCTTCTACTTCGCATTGATTTGAAGCTAAATCATATGTTTCGCATGGATTTGAAGCCAATTCGTTTGTATCGCCTGCATTTGAAGCTAAATCATGTATATCACAAGTATTTGAAGCTAAGCCATTTGTTTCGCATGGATTCGAAAATAAGCCTTCTACTTTGCATTGATTTGATTCTAAATCATGTTTTTCGCTTGGATTTAAAGATAACTCGTTTGTTTCGCCTGGATTTGAAGCTAAATCGTGTATATCGCAAGTATTTGGTGCTAAACCATTTGTTTCGCATGGATTCGAAGATAAGCCTCCTACTTCGCATTGATTTGAAGCTAAATCATGTGTTTCGTATGGATTTGAAGCTAAGCCTTCTACTTCGCTTTGATTTGAAGCTAAATCATGTGTTTCGTATGGATTTAGAGCTAACACATTTGTTTCGCACGCAGTTGAAGCCAAATCATGTATAACACAAATATTTGAAGTTAAACCATTTGATTCGCATGGATTTGAAGCTAACCCTCCTACTTCGCATTGATTTGGAGCTAAATCATGTGTTTCGCATGGATTTGAAGCTAACTCGTTTGTCTCGCATGCTGTTGAATCTAAATCATGTATATCACAAGTATTTGATGCTGACCAATTTGTTTCGCATGGTTTCGAAGAGCAGCCTTCTACTTCGCAATTGATTTGAAGCTAAATCGTGTGTTTCGCATGGATTTGAAGCTAACTCGTTAGTATCGCCTGCTTTTGAGGCTAAATCATGTATATCACAAGTATTTGAAGCTAAGCCATTTGTTTCGCATGGATTCGAAGATAAGCATTCTACTTCGCATTGATTTGAAGCTAAATCATTTCATTCACTTGGATTTGTGGCTAACTCATTTGTTTCGCAAGCATTTGCCAAATCATGTATATCACAAGTATTTGAAGCTAAACCATTTGATTCGCATGGATTTGAAACTAAGCCTTCTACTTCGCATTGATATGAACCTAAATCACGTTTTTCTCTTGGATTTGAAGCTAACTCGTTTGTTTCGCATGCAGTTGAAGCTACATCATGTATATCACAGGTATTTGAAGCTAAACCATTTGTTTCGCATGGATCCGAAGACATGCCTTCTACTTCGCATTGAAATGAAGCTACATCATGTTTCGCATGGATTTGAAGCTAATTCGTTTGTTTCGCATGCAGTTGAAGCTAAATCATGTATATCACAAGTATTTGAAGCTGAACCATTTGCTTCGCATGAATATTATGCTAAACCATGTGTTTCGAATGAATTTGAAGCTAAATGATGTGTTTCGGATGGATTTGATGATAAAACTCGATTGTGTCGCCAGCATTTGTAGCTAAATCATGTATATCACAAGTATTTGAAGCGAAACCATTTGTTTCGCATGGATTCGAAGATCAGCCTTCTACTTCGCATTGATTTGAAGCTAAATCATATGTTTCGCATGGATTTGAAGCTAATTCGTTTGTATCGCCTGCATTTGAAGCTAAATCATGTATATCACAAGTATTTGAAGCTAAGCCATTTGTTTCGCATGGATTCGAAAATAAGCCTTCTACTTTGCATTGATTTGATTCTAAATCATGTTTTTCGCTTGGATTTAAAGCTAACTCGTTTGTTTCGCCTGGATTTGAAGCTAAATCGTTTATATCGCAAGTATTTGGTGCTAAACAATTTGTTTCGCATGGATTCGAAGATAAGCCTCCTACTTCGCATTGATTTGAAGCTAAATCATGTGTTTCGTCTGGATTTGAAGCTAAGCCTTCTACTTCGCTTTGATTTGAAGCTAAATCATGTGTTTCGTATGGATTTAGAGCTAACACATTTGTTTCGCACGCAGTTGAAGCCAAATCATGTATAACACAAATATTTGAAGTTAAACCATTTGATTCGCATGGATTTGAAGCTAACCCTCCTACTTCGCATTGATTTGGAGCTAAATCATGTTTTTCGCATGGATTTGAAGCTAACTCGTTTGTCTCGCATGCTGTTGAAGCTAAATCATGTATATCACAAGTATTTGATGCTGACCAATTTGTTTCGCATGGTTTCGAAGATCAGCCTTCTACTTCGCAATTGATTTGAAGCTAAATCAAGTGTTTCGCATGGATTTGAAGCTAACTCGTTTGTATCGCCTGCTTTTCAGGCTAAATCATGTATATCACAAGTATTTGAAGCTAAGCCATTTGATTCGCATGGATTTGAAGCTAAGCCTTCTACTTCGCAATGATTTGAAGCTAAATCATGTGTTCCCCATGGATTTGAAGCTAACTCGTTTGTTTGGCATGCAGTTGAAGCTAAATCATGTTTAAAACAAGTATTTGAAGCTAAGCTATTCGTTTCGCATGGATTTGAAACTAAGCCTTCTACTTCGCATTGATTTGAAGCTAAATCTTTTCTTTGGCTTGGTTTTGAAGCTGAATCATGTGTTTCGCTTGAATTTGAAGATAGGACGTTTGTTACGCATGCAGTTGAAGCTAAATCATGTATATCACAATTATTTGAAGCTAAACCATTTGTTTCGTATGGATTTGAAGGTACTCCTTCTACTTTGAATTGATTTGAAGCTAAATCACGTGTTCCGCTTGGATTTGAAGCTAAACCTTCTACATCGCATTGATTTGAAGCTAAATCATGTGTTTCGTCTGGATTTGAAGCTAAGCCTTCTACTTCGCTTTGATTTGAAGCTAAATCTTTTCTTTCGCTTGGATTTGAAGCTGAATCATGTGTTTCGCTTGAATTTGAAGATAGGACGTTTGTTTCGCACGCAGTTGAAGCCAAATCATGTATAACACAAATATTTGAAGTTAAACCATTTGATTCGCATGGATTTGAAGCTAACCCTTCTACTTCGCATTGATTTGGAGCTAAATCATGTGTTTCGCATGGATTTGAAGCTAACTCGTTTGTCTCGCATGCTGTTGAAGCTAAATCATGTATATCACAAGTATTTGATTCTGACCAATTTGTTTCGCATGGTTTCGAAGATCAGCCTTCTACTTCGCAATTGATTTGAAGCTAAATCATGTGTTTCGCATGGATTTGAAGCTAACTCGTTTGTATCGCCTGCTTTTCAAGCAAAATCATGTATATCACAAGTATTTGAAGCTAAGCCATTTGTTTCGCATGGATTCGAAGATAAGCGTTCTACTTCGCATTGATTTGAAGCTAAATCATTTGATTCACTTGGATTTGTGGCTAACTCGTTTGTTTCGCATGCATTTGCCAAATCATGTATGTCACAAATATTTGAAGCTAAACCATTTGATTCGCATGGATTTGAATCTAAGCCTTCTACTTCGCATTGATATGAATCTAAATCACGTTTATCTCTTGGATTTGAAGCTAACTCGTTTGTTTCGCATGCACTTGAAGCTAAATCATGTATATCACAAGTATTTGAAGCGAAACCATTTGTTTCGCATGGATTCGAAGATCAGCCTTCTACTTCGCATTGATTTGAAGCTAAATCATATGTTTCGCATGGATTTGAAGCTAATTCGTTTGTATCGCCTGCATTTGAAGCTAAATCATGTATATCACAAGTATTTGAAGCTAAGCCATTTGTTTCGCATGGATTCGAAAATAAGCCTTCTACTTTGCATTGATTTGATTCTAAATCATGTTTTTCGCTTGGATTTAAAGCTAACTCGTTTGTTTCGCCTGGATTTGAAGCTAAATCGTGTATATCGCAAGTATTTGGTGCTAAACAATTTGTTTCCCATGGATTCGAAGATAAGCCTCCTACTTCGCATTGATTTGGAGCTAAATCATTTCATTCACTTGGATTTGTGGCTAACTCATTTGTTTCGCAAGCATTTGCCAAATCATGTATATCACAAATATTTGAAGCTAAACCATTTGATTCGCATGGATTTGAACTAAGCCTTCTACTTCGCATTGATATGAACCTAAATCATGTTTTTCTCTTGGATTTGAAGCTAACTCGTTTGTTTCGCATGCAGTTGAAGCTACATCATGTATATCACAGGTATTTGAAGCTAAACCATTTGTTTCGCATGGATTCGAAGACATGCCTTCTACTTCGCATTGAAATGAAGCTACATCATGTTTCGCATGGATTTGAAGCTAATTCGTTTGTTTCGCATGCAGTTGTAGCAAAATCATGTATGTCACAAGTATTTGAAGCTGAACCATTTGCTTCGCATGAATATTATGCTAAACCATGTGTTTCGAATGAATTTCAAGCTAAATCATGTGTTTCGGATGGATTTGATGATAAAACTCGTTTGTGTCGCCAGCATTTGAAGCTAAATCATGTATATCACAAGTATTTGAAGCGAAATCATTTGTTTCGCGTGGATTCGAAGATCAGCC
Organism: Megalopta genalis; assembly: GCF_051020955.1. Taxonomy (NCBI): domain Eukaryota; kingdom Metazoa; phylum Arthropoda; class Insecta; order Hymenoptera; family Halictidae; genus Megalopta; species Megalopta genalis. The sequence continues at coordinate 144,327 of NW_027476488.1, forward strand.
TTCTACTTCGCATTGATTTGAAGCTAAATCATATGTTTCGCATGGATTTGAAGCCAATTCGTTTGTATCGCCTGCATTTGAAGCTAAATCATGTATATCACAAGTATTTGAAGCTAAGCCATTTGTTTCGCATGGATTCGAAAATAAGCCTTCTACTTTGCATTGATTTGATTCTAAATCATGTTTTTCGCTTGGATTTAAAGATAACTCGTTTGTTTCGCCTGGATTTGAAGCTAAATCGTGTATATCGCAAGTATTTGGTGCTAAACCATTTGTTTCGCATGGATTCGAAGATAAGCCTCCTACTTCGCATTGATTTGAAGCTAAATCATGTGTTTCGTATGGATTTGAAGCTAAGCCTTCTACTTCGCTTTGATTTGAAGCTAAATCATGTGTTTCGTATGGATTTAGAGCTAACACATTTGTTTCGCACGCAGTTGAAGCCAAATCATGTATAACACAAATATTTGAAGTTAAACCATTTGATTCGCATGGATTTGAAGCTAACCCTCCTACTTCGCATTGATTTGGAGCTAAATCATGTGTTTCGCATGGATTTGAAGCTAACTCGTTTGTCTCGCATGCTGTTGAATCTAAATCATGTATATCACAAGTATTTGATGCTGACCAATTTGTTTCGCATGGTTTCGAAGAGCAGCCTTCTACTTCGCAATTGATTTGAAGCTAAATCATGTGTTTCGCATGGATTTGAAGCTAACTCGTTAGTATCGCCTGCTTTTGAGGCTAAATCATGTATATCACAAGTATTTGAAGCTAAGCCATTTGTTTCGCATGGATTCGAAGATAAGCATTCTACTTCGCATTGATTTGAAGCTAAATCATTTCATTCACTTGGATTTGTGGCTAACTCATTTGTTTCGCAAGCATTTGCCAAATCATGTATATCACAAGTATTTGAAGCTAAACCATTTGATTCGCATGGATTTGAAACTAAGCCTTCTACTTCGCATTGATATGAACCTAAATCACGTTTTTCTCTTGGATTTGAAGCTAACTCGTTTGTTTCGCATGCAGTTGAAGCTACATCATGTATATCACAGGTATTTGAAGCTAAACCATTTGTTTCGCATGGATTCGAAGACATGCCTTCTACTTCGCATTGAAATGAAGCTACATCATGTTTCGCATGGATTTGAAGCTAATTCGTTTGTTTCGCATGCAGTTGAAGCTAAATCATGTATATCACAAGTATTTGAAGCTGAACCATTTGCTTCGCATGAATATTATGCTAAACCATGTGTTTCGAATGAATTTGAAGCTAAATGATGTGTTTCGGATGGATTTGATGATAAAACTCGTTTGTGTCGCCAGCATTTGTAGCTAAATCATGTATATCACAAGTATTTGAAGCGAAACCATTTGTTTCGCATGGATTCGAAGATCAGCCTTCTACTTCGCATTGATTTGAAGCTAAATCATATGTTTCGCATGGATTTGAAGCTAATTCGTTTGTATCGCCTGCATTTGAAGCTAAATCATGTATATCACAAGTATTTGAAGCTAAGCCATTTGTTTCGCATGGATTCGAAAATAAGCCTTCTACTTTGCATTGATTTGATTCTAAATCATGTTTTTCGCTTGGATTTAAAGCTAACTCGTTTGTTTCGCCTGGATTTGAAGCTAAATCGTGTATATCGCAAGTATTTGGTGCTAAACAATTTGTTTCGCATGGATTCGAAGATAAGCCTCCTACTTCGCATTGATTTGAAGCTAAATCATGTGTTTCGTCTGGATTTGAAGCTAAGCCTTCTACTTCGCTTTGATTTGAAGCTAAATCATGTGTTTCGTATGGATTTAGAGCTAACACATTTGTTTCGCACGCAGTTGAAGCCAAATCATGTATAACACAAATATTTGAAGTTAAACCATTTGATTCGCATGGATTTGAAGCTAACCCTCCTACTTCGCATTGATTTGGAGCTAAATCATGGGTTTCGCATGGATTTGAAGCTAACTCGTTTGTCTCGCATGCTGTTGAAGCTAAATCATGTATATCACAAGTATTTGATGCTGACCAATTTGTTTCGCATGGTTTCGAAGATCAGCCTTCTACTTCGCAATTGATTTGAAGCTAAATCATGTGTTTCGCATGGATTTGAAGCTAACTCGTTTGTATCGCCTGCTTTTCAGGCTAAATCATGTATATCACAAGTATTTGAAGCTAAGCCATTTGATTCGCATGGATTTGAAGCTAAGCCTTCTACTTCGCAATGATTTGAAGCTAAATCATTCGATTCACTTGGATTTGTGGCTAACTCGTTTGTTTCGCATGCATTTGCCAAATCATGTATGTCACAAATATTTGAAGCTAAACCATTTGATTCGCATGGATTTGAATCTAAGCCTTCTACTTCGCATTGATATGAATCTAAATCACGTTTATCTCTTGGATTTGAAGCTAACTCGTTTGTTTCGCATGCACTTGAAGCTAAATCATGTATATCACAAGTATTTGAAGCGAAACCATTTGTTTCGCATGGATTCGGAGATCAGCCTTCTACTTCGCATTGATTTGAAGCTAAATCATATGTTTCGCATGGATTTGAAGCTAATTCGTTTGTATCGCCTGCATTTGAAGCTAAATCATGTATATCACAAGTATTTGAAGCTAAGCCATTTGTTTCGCATGGATTCGAAAATAAGCCTTCTACTTTGCATTGATTTGATTCTAAATCATGTTTTTCGCTTGGATTTAAAGCTAACTCGTTTGTTTCGCCTGGATTTGAAGCTAAATCGTTTATATCGCAAGTATTTGGTGCTAAACAATTTGTTTCGCATGGATTCGAAGATAAGCCTCCTACTTCGCATTGATTTGAAGCTAAATCATGTGTTTCGTCTGGATTTGAAGCTAAGCCTTCTACTTCGCTTTGATTTGAAGCTAAATCATGTGTTTCGTATGGATTTAGAGCTAACACATTTGTTTCGCACGCAGTTGAAGCCAAATCATGTATAACACAAATATTTGAAGTTAAACCATTTGATTCGCATGGATTTGAAGCTAACCCTCCTACTTCGCATTGATTTGGAGCTAAATCATGTTTTTCGCATGGATTTGAAGCTAACTCGTTTGTCTCGCATGCTGTTGAAGCTAAATCATGTATATCACAAGTATTTGATTCTGACCAATTTGTTTCGCATGGTTTCGAAGATCAGCCTTCTACTTCGCAATTGATTTGAAGCTAAATCATGTGTTTCGCATGGATTTGAAGCTAACTCGTTTGTATCGCCTGCTTTTCAAGCAAAATCATGTATATCACAAGTATTTGAAGCTAAGCCATTTGTTTCGCATGGATTCGAAGATAAGCGTTCTACTTCGCATTGATTTGAAGCTAAATCATTTGATTCACTTGGATTTGTGGCTAACTCGTTTGTTTCGCATGCATTTGCCAAATCATGTATGTCACAAATATTTGAAGCTAAACCATTTGATTCGCATGGATTTGAATCTAAGCCTTCTACTTCGCATTGATATGAATCTAAATCACGTTTATCTCTTGGATTTGAAGCTAACTCGTTTGTTTCGCATGCACTTGAAGCTAAATCATGTATATCACAAGTATTTGAAGCGAAACCATTTGTTTCGCATGGATTCGAAGATCAGCCTTCTACTTCGCATTGATTTGAAGCTAAATCATATGTTTCGCATGGATTTGAAGCTAATTCGTTTGTATCGCCTGCATTTGAAGCTAAATCATGTATATCACAAGTATTTGAAGCTAAGCCATTTGTTTCGCATGGATTCGAAAATAAGCCTTCTACTTTGCATTGATTTGATTCTAAATCATGTTTTTCGCTTGGATTTAAAGCTAACTCGTTTGTTTCGCCTGGATTTGAAGCTAAATCGTGTATATCGCAAGTATTTGGTGCTAAACAATTTGTTTCCCATGGATCGAAGATAAGCCTCCTACTTCGCATTGATTTGGAGCTAAATCATGTGTTTCGCATGGATTTGAAGCTAACTCGTTTGTCTCGCATGCTGTTGAAGCTAAATCATGTATATCACAAGTATTTGATGCTGACCAATTTGTTTCGCATGGTTTCGAAGATCAGCCTTCTACTTCGCAATTGATTTGAAGCTAAATCATATGTTTCGCATGGATTTGAAGATAAGCATTCTAGTTCGCATTGATTTGAAGCTAAATCATTTCATTCACTTGGATTTGTGGCTAACTCATTTGTTTCGCAAGCATTTGCCAAATCATGTATATCACAAATATTTGAAGCTAAACCATTTGAATCGCATGGATTTGAACTAAGCCTTCTACTTCGCATTGATATGAACCTAAATCATGTTTTTCTCTTGGATTTGAAGCTAACTCGTTTGTTTCGCATGCAGTTGAAGCTACATCATGTATATCACAGGTATTTGAAGCTAAACCATTTGTTTCGCATGGATTCGAAGACATGCCTTCTACTTCGCATTGAAACGAAGCTACATCATGTTTCGCATGGATTTGAAGCTAATTCGTTTGTTTCGCATGCAGTTGTAGCAAAATCATGTATGTCACAAGTATTTGAAGCTGAACATTTGCTTCGCATGAATATTATGCTAAACCATGTGTTTCGAATGAATTTCAAGCTAAATCATGTGTTTCGGATGGATTTGATGATAAAACTCGTTTGTGTCGCCAGCATTTGAAGCTAAATCATGTATATCACAAGTATTTGAAGCGAAACCATTTGTTTCGCATGGATTCGAAGATCAGCCTTCTACTTCGCATTGAATTGAAGCTAAATCATATGTTTCGCATGGATTTGAAGCAATTCGTTTGTATCGCCTGCATTTGAAGCTAAATCATGTATATCACAAGTATTTGAAGCTAAGCCATTTGTTTCGCATGGATTCGAAAATAAGCCTTCTACTTTGCATTGATTTGATTCTAAATCATGTTTTTCGCTTGGATTTAAAGCTAACTCGTTTGTTTCGCCTGGATTTGAAGCTAAATCGTGTATATCGCAAGTATTTGGTGCTAAACAATTTTTTTCGCATGGATTCGAAGATAAGTCTCCTACTTCGCATTGATTTGAAGCTAAATCATGTGTTTCGTCTGGATTTGAAGCTAAGCCTTCTACTTCGCTTTGATTTGAAGCTAAATCATGTGTTTCGTATGGATTTAGAGCTAACACATTTGTTTCGCACGCAGTTGAAGCCAAATCATGTATAACACAAATATTTGAAGTTAAACCATTTGATTCGCATGGATTTGAATCTAACCCTCCTACTTCGCATTGATTTGGAGCTAATCATGTGTTTCGCATGGATTTGAAGCTAACTCGTTTGTCTCGCATGCTGTTGAAGCTAAATCATGTATATCACAAGTATTTGATGCTGACCAATTTGTTTCGCATGGTTTCGAAGATCAGCCTTCTACTTCGCAATTGATTTGAAGCTAAATCATGTGTTTCGCATGGATTTGAAGCTAACTCGTTTGTATCGCCTGCTTTTCAGGCTAAATCATGTATATCACAAGTATTTGAAGCTAAGCCATTTGATTCGCATGGATTTGAAGCTAAGCCTTCTACTTCGCAATGATTTGAAGCTAAATCATGTGTTCCGCATGGATTTGAAGCTAACTCGTTTGTTTGGCATGCTGTTGAAGCTAAATCATGTTTAAAACAAGTATTTGAAGCTAAGCTATTCGTTTCGCATGGATTTGAAACTAAGCCTTCTACTTCGCATTGATTTGAAGCTAAATCTTTTCTTTCGCTTGGATTTGAAGCTGAATCATGTGTTTCGCTTGAATTTGAAGATAGGACGTTTGTTACGCATGCAGTTGAAGCTAAATCATGTATATCACATTTATTTGAAGCTAAACCATTTGTTTCGTATGGATTTGAAGGTACTCCTTCTACTTTGAATTGATTTGAAGCTAAATCACGTGTTCCGCTTGGATTTGAAGCTAAACCTTCTACATCGCATTGATTTGAAGCTAAATCATGTGTTTCGTCTGATTTGAAGCTAAGCCTTCTACTTCGCTTTGATTTGAAGCTAAATCTTTTCTTTCGCTTGGATTTGAAGCTGAATCATGTGTTTCGCTTGAATTTGAAGATAGGACGTTTGTTTCGCACGCAGTTGAAGCCAAATCATGTATAACACAAATATTTGAAGTTAAACCATTTGATTCGCATGGATTTGAAGCTAACCCTTCTACTTCGCATTGATTTGGAGCTAAATCATGTGTTTCGCATGGATTTGAAGCTAACTCGTTTGTCTCGCATGCTGTTGAAGCTAAATCATGTATATCACAAGTATTTGATTCTGACCAATTTGTTTCGCATGGTTTCGAAGATCAGCCTTCTACTTCGCAATTGATTTGAAGCTAAATCATGTGTTTCGCATGGATTTGAATCTAACTCGTTTGTATCGCCTGCTTTTCAAGCAAAATCATGTACATCACAAGTATTTGAAGCTAAGCCATTTGTTTCGCATGGATTCGAAGATAAGCGTTCTACTTCGCATTGATTTGAAGCTAAATCATTTGATTCACTTGGATTTGTGGCTAACTCGTTTGTTTCGCATGCATTTGCCAAATCATGTATGTCACAAATATTTGAAGCTAAACCATTTGATTCGCATGGATTTGAATCTAAGCCTTCTACTTCGCATTGATATGAATCTAAATCACGTTTATCTCTTGGATTTGAAGCTAACTCGTTTGTTTCGCATGCACTTGAAGCTAAATCATGTATATCACAAGTATTTGAAGCGAAACCATTTGTTTCGCATGGATTCGAAGATCAGCCTTCTACTTCGCATTGATTTGAAGCTAAATCATATGTTTCGCATGGATTTGAAGCTAATTCGTTTGTATCGCCTGCATTTGAAGCTAAATCATGTATATCACAAGTATTTGAAGCTAAGCCATTTGTTTCGCATGGATTCGAAAATAAGCCTTCTACTTTGCATTGATTTGATTCTAAATCATGTTTTTCGCTTGGATTTAAAGCTAACTCGTTTGTTTCGCCTGGATTTGAAGCTAAATCGTTTATATCGCAAGTATTTGGTGCTAAACAATTTGTTTCGCATGGATTCGAAGATAAGCCTCCTACTTCGCATTGATTTGAAGCTAAATCATGTGTTTCGTCTGGATTTGAAGCTAAGCCTTCTACTTCGCTTTGATTTGAAGCTAAATCATGTGTTTCGTATGGATTTAGAGCTAACACATTTGTTTCGCACGCAGTTGAAGCCAAATCATGTATAACACAAATATTTGAAGTTAAACCATTTGATTCGCATGGATTTGAAGCTAACCCTCCTACTTCGCATTGATTTGGAGCTAAATCATGTTTTCGCATGGATTTGAAGCTAACTCGTTTGTCTCGCATGCTGTTGAAGCTAAATCATGTATATCACAAGTATTTGAAGCTAAGCCATTTGTTTCGCATGGATTCGAAAATAAGCCTTCTACTTCGCATTGATTTGAAGCTAAATTATGTGTTTCGGTTGAATTTGAACCTAATTCGTTTGTTTCGCATGCAGTTGAAGCTAAATCTTGTATAAAACAAGTATTTGATTCCATACTATACGTTTCGCATGGATTTGAAACCTAGCCTTCTACTTCGCATTGATTTGAAGATAAATCATGTGTTTCGAGTGGATTTGATGCTAATCCTTCTACTTCGTATTGAGTTGTAGCTAAACCATTTGTTTCGCATCGATCCTAAAATCAGGTTTCTACTTCGCATTGATTAGAAGCAAAATCATGAGTTTCGAACTGATTTGAAGCTAACTCGTTTGTTTAGAATGCAGTTGAAGCTAAATCATGTATATCACATGTATTTGAAGCTAAACCATTTGAATCGCATGGATTTGAAGCTGAACCTTCTACTTCACATTGATTTGAAGCTGAATCATTTGTTCCGCATGAATTTGAAGCTAACCCGTTTGTTTCATATGCAGTTGAAGCTAAATGATGTATATCAAAAGTATTTGAAGCTGAACTATTTGTTTCGCATGGATTTGAAGCTAAACCTTCTAAATCGCATTGATTTGAAACTAAATCATGTGATTCGCTTGGATTTGAAGCTAACTCGTTTGATTCGTCTGTATTTGAAGCTATATCACTTATAACCCAAGTATTTGATGCTAAATCATTGGTTTCGCATGGATTTGAAGCTAAACCTACTACATCGCATTGATTTGATGCTAAATCATGTGTTTCGCTTGGATTTGAAGCGTCTGCATTTGAAGCTATATCACATATATCCCAAGTGTTTGAAGCTAAATCATTTGTTTCGCATGGATTTGAAACTAAACCTTCTAAATCGCATTGATTTGAAGCTACATCATGTGATTCGCTTGGATTAAAGCTAACTCGTTTGTTTGGTCTGCATTTGAAGCTATATCACTTATATCGCAAGTATCTGAAGCTAAATCATTTGTTTCGCATGAATTTGAATCTAAAACCAGTGTTTCGCATGAATTTGAACCTAAATCTTGTATTTCGCATGCATTTGGAGGTTAATCATGTGTTTTAGTTGGATTTAAATCTATCTCGTCTGTTTCGCCTGCATTTGAAGCTAGTATTTCAATCGAAATCACTTGTTTCGCACGGTTTGAAAATAAACACGTGTTTCGCATGGATTTGTAGCTAAATCGTTAGTATCGCCTGCATTTGAAGGCTATATCACTTATATCGCAACTATCTGAACCTAAATCATGTGTTTCGCATGGATTTGATGCTAACTCGTTTGTTTCGCCTGCATTTGTAGCTATATCACATATATCGCAAGTATCTGATGCTAAATCATTTGTTTCGGATGGCTTTGAAGCTAAGCCTTCAACTTCGCATTGAATTGAAGCTAAATCATGTGTTTCGCATGGATTTGAAGCTAACTCGTTTGTTCCGTCTGCATTTGAAGCTATATCAGTTACATCGCAAGTATCTGAAGCTAAATCATGAGTTTCGCATGGATTTGATGCTAACTCGTTTCTTTCGCCTGCATTTGAAGCTATATCACATACATCGCAAGTATCTGATGCTAAATCATTTGTTTCGCATGGATTTGAAGCTAAGCCTTCTACTTCGCATTGATTTGAAGCTAAATCAGTTGTTTCGCATAGATTTGGAGCAAACTCGTTGGTTTCTCCAGCATTTGAAGCTATATCACTTATATCGCAAGTATGTGATGCTAAATCATTTGTTTCGCATGCATTTGAAGCTAAGCCTTCTACTTCGCATTGAATTGAAGCTAAATCATGTGTTTCGCATGGATTTGAAGCTAACTCGTTTGTTCCTCGTGCATTTGAATCTATATTACTTATATCGCAAGTATCTGAATTTAAATCATTTGATCATGAAATCTACATCGCATTGATCTTCAGCTAAATCATGTGTTTCGCATGGATTTGAAGCTAACTCGTTTGTTTCGACTGCATTTGAAGCTATATCACTCATATCGCAAGTATCTGATGCTAAATCATTTGTGCCGCGAGGATTTGATGCTAATCCTTCTACATCGCATTGATTTGCAGCTAAATCATGTGATTCGCTTGGATTTGAAGCTAACTCGTTTGCTTCGGCTGCATTTGAAGCTATATCACTTATATCTCAATTGTTTGAAACTAAATCATTTGTTTCGCATGGATTTGAAGCTAAACCTTCTGCACAGGCATTGATTTGAAGCTAAATCGTGTGTTTTGCATGGATTTGATGCTAACTCGTTAGTTCCGACGGCATTTGAAGCTATATCACTTATATGGCAAATATCTGAATCTAAATTTTTTTTTCGCATGGATTTGAAGCTAAGCCTTCTACTTCGTATCGATTAGAAGTTAAATGATATGTATCGCATGGATTTTGAAGCTAACTCGTTTGATTCGTCAGCATTTGAAGCTATATCACTTATATCCCAATTGTTTGAAGCTAAATCATTTGTTTCCCATGGATTTGAAGCTAAACCTTCTGCATCGCATTGATTTGAAGCTAAATCATGTGATTCGCTTGGATTTGAAGCCAACTCGTTGGCTTCGGCTGCATTTGAAGCTATATCACTTATATCTCAATTGTTTGAAGCTAAATCATTTGTTTCGCATGGATTTGAAGCTAAACCTTCTGCACAGGCATTGATTTGAAGCTATATCGTGTGTTTTGCATGGATTTGATGCTAACTCGTTAGTTTCGACGGCATTTGAAGCTATATCACTTATATCGCAAGTATCTGAATCTAAATCATTTGTTTCGCATGGATTTGAAGCTAAGCCTTCTACTTCGTATCGATTTGAAGTTAAATGATATGTATCGCATGGATTTTGAAGCTAACTCGTTTGATTCGTCAGCATTTCAAGCTATATCACTTATATCCCAATTGTTTGAAGCTAAATCATTTGTTTCGCATGGATTTGAAGCTAAACCTTCTGCATCGCATTGATTTGAAGCTAAATCATGTGATTCGCTTGGATATGAAGCTAACTCGTTTGCTTCGGCTGCATTTGAAGGTATATCACTTATATCTCAATTGTTTGAAGCTAAATCATTTGTTTCGCATGGATTTGAAGCTAAACCTTCTGCACAGGCATTGATTTGATGCTATATCGTGTGTTTTGCATGGATTTGATGCTAACTCGTTAGTTTCGACGGCAATTGAAGCTATATCACTTATATCGCAAGTATCTGATGCTAAATCATTTGTTTCGCATTGATTTGAAGCTAAGCCTTCTACTTCGCATTGATTTGAAGTTAAATCAGTTGTTTCGCATAGATTTGGAGCAAACTCGTTGGTTTCTCCAGCATTTGAAACTATATCACTTATATCGCAAGTATGTGATGCTAAATCATTTGTATCGCATGCATTTGAAGCTAAGCCTTCAACTTCGCATTGAATTGAAGCTAAATCATGTGTTTCGCATGGATTTGAAGCTAACTCGTTTGTTCTTCGTGCATTTGAATCTATATCACTTATATCGCAAGTATCTGAATTTAAATCATTTGATTCGCATGGATTTGAAGCTAAACCTTCTGCATCGCATTGTTTTGAAGCTAAATCATGTGATTCGCTTGGATTTGAAGCCAACTCGTTTGCTTCGGCTGCATTTGAAGCTATATCACTTATATCTCAATTGTTTGAAGCCAAATCATTTGTTTCGCATGGATTTGAAGCTAAACCTTCTGCACAGGCATTGATTTGAAGCTATATCGTGTGTTTTGCATGGATTTGATGCTAACTCGTTAGTTTCGACGGCATTTGAAGCTATATCACTTATATCGCAAGTATCTGAATCTAAATTATTTTTTTTTTCGCATGGATTTGAAGCTAAGCCTTCTACTTCGTATCGATTTGAAGTTAAATGATATGTATCGCATGGATTTTGAAGCTAACTCGTTTGATTCGTCAGCATTTGAAGCTATATCACTTATATCCCAATTGTTTGAAGCTAAATCATTTGTTTCGCATGGATTTGAATCTAAACCTTCTACATCGCATTGATTTGAAGCTAAATCATGTAATTCGCTTGGATTTGAAGCCAACTCGTTTGCTTCGGCTGCATTTGAAGCTATATCACTTATATCTCAATTGTTTGAAGCTAAATCATTTGTTTCGCATGGATTTGACGCAAAACCTTCTGCACAGGCATTGCTTTGAAGCTAAATCGTGTGTTTTGCATGGATTTGATGCTAACTCGTTAGTTTCGACGGCATTTGAAGCTATATCACTTATATCGCAAGTATCTGAATCTAAATCATTTGTTTCGCATGGATTTGAAGCTAAGCCTTCTACTTCGTGTCGATTTGAAGTTAAATGATATGTACCGCATGGATTTTGAAGCTAACTCGTTTGATTCGTCAGCATTTGAAGCTATATCACTTATATCCCAATTGTTTGAAGCTAAATCATTTGTTTCGCATGGATTTGAAGCTAAACCTTCTGCATCGCATTGATTTGAAGCTAAATCATGTGATTCGCTTGGATTTGAAGCCAACTCGTTTGCTTCGGCTGCATTTGAAGCTATATCACTTATATCTCATTTGTTTGAAGCTAAATCATTTGTTTCGCATGGATTTGAAGCAAACCTTCTGCACAGGCATTGATTTGAAGCTATATCGTGTGTTTTGCATGGATTTGATGCTAACTCGTTAGTTTCGACGGCATTTGAAGCTATATCACTTATATCGCAAGTATCTGAATCTAAATCATTTGTTTCGCATGGATTTGAAGCTGAGCCTTCTACTTCGTATCGATTTGAAGTTAAATGATATGTATCGCATGGATTTTGAAGCTAACTCGTTTGATTCGTCAGCATTCGAAGCTATATCACTTATATCCCAATTGTTTGAAGCGAAATCATTTGTTTCGCATGGATTTGAAGCTAAACCTTCTGCATCGCATTGATTTGAAGCTAAATCATGTGATTCGCTTGGATTTGAAGCCAACTCGTTTGTTTCGGCTGCATTTGAAGCTATATCACTTATATCTCAATTGTTTGAAGCAAAAATATTTGTTTCGCATGGATTTGAAGCTAAACCTTCTGCACAGGCATTGATTTGAAGCTATATCGTGCGTTTTGCATGGATTTGATGCTAACTCGTTAGTTTCGACGGCATTTGAAGCTATATCACTTATATCGCAAGTATCTGAACCTAAATCATTTGTTTCTCATGGATTTCAAGATAAGCCTTCTACCTCGCATTGATTTGAAGCTAAATCATGTGTATCGCATGGATTCTGCAGCTAACTCGTTAGTTTCGCCTGCATTAGTAGCTATATAACTTAGATCTCAAGTATCTGAATCTAAATCATTTGTTTCACATGGATTTGAAGCTAAGCCTTCTACTTCGTATCGATTTGAAGTTAAATGATATGTATCGCATGGATTTTGAAGCTAACTCGTTTGACTCGTCAGCATTTGAAGCTATATCACTTATATCCCAATTGTTTGAAGCTAAATCATTTGTTTCGCATGGATATGAAGCTAAACCTTCTGCATCGCATTGATTTGAAGCTAAATCATGTGATTTGCTTGGATTTGAAGCTAACTGGTTTGCTTCGGCTGCATTTAAAGCTATATCACTCATATCTCAATTGTTTGAAGCTAAATCATTTGTTTCGTATGGATTTGAAGCTAACTCGTTTGTTTCGCATGCAGTTGAAACTATATCACTTATATCGCAAGTATCTGATGCTAATTCAGTTGTTTTGCATGGATTTGAATCTAAACCTTCTACATCTCATTGATTTGAAGCTAAATCATGTGTTTCGCTTGTATTTGAAGCTAGCTCGTTTGTTCCGTCTGCATTGGAAGCTATATCACTTATATCGCAAGTGTTTGAAACTCAATAATTTGTCTCGCATGGATTTCAAGCTAAACCCGCTACATCGCATTGATTTGAAGCTAAATCAAGTGTTCCGCTTGGATTTGAAGCTAAACCTTCTACATCGCATTGATTTAACGCTAAATCATGTGTTTCGCTTGGATATGAATCTAACTCGTTTGATTCGTCTGTATTTGAAGCTATATCACTTATAACCCAAGTATTTGAGTCTAAATCATTGGTTTCGCATGGATTTGAAGCTAAACCTTCTACATCCCATTGATTTGCTGCTAAATCATGGGTTTCACATGGATTTGAAGCTAATTCGTTTGTTGCGCATGCAGTTGAATCTAAATAACGTATATCACAAGTATTTGCAGCTAAACCATTTATTACGCATGGATTTGAAGCTAAACATTCTACATAGCACTGATTAAAGCTAAATCATGTGTTTCGCTTGCATATGAAGCTAACTCGTTTGTTTCGTCTGACTATGACGCTATATCACTTATATCGCTAGTATCTGAAGCTAAATCATTTGTTTCGCATGGATTTGAAGCTAATCCTTCAACATCGCGTTGATTTGAAGCTAAATCAGGTGTTTCGATTGGATTGGAAGTTAACTCGTTTGTTTCGTCTACATTTGAAGCTGTATCACTTATATCGCAAGTATCTGAAGCTAAATCATTTATTTCGCATGGATTTGAAGCTAGACCTTCTACATCGCATTGATTTGCAGCTAAATCATGTATTTCGCACGGATTTGTATCCCAATTGTTTGAAGTTAAATCATTTGTTTCGCATGGATTTGAAGCTAAACCTTCTACAACGCATTGATTTGAAGCTAAATCATGTGATTTGCTTGGATATGAAGCTAACTCGTTTGTTTCGTCTGCATTTGAAGAAGTATCACCTATATCTCAAGTGTTTGAAGCTAAATCATTTGTTCCGCATGGATTTGAAGCTAAGCCTTCTACTTCGTATCGATTTGAAGCTAAATGAAATGTATCCCATGGATTTGAAGCCAACTAGTTTGATTCGTCTGCATTTGAAGCTATATCACTTATATCCCAAGTGTTTGAAGCTAAATCATTTGTTTCGCATGGATTTGAAGCTAAACCTTCTACATCGCATTGATTTGAAGCTAAATCATGTGTTTCGCTTGGATTTGAAGCTAACTCGTTTGTTTCGTCTGCATTTGAAGCTATATCACCTATATCGCTAGTATCTGAAGCTAAACCATTTGTTTCGCATGGATATGAAGCTAAACCTTCTACATCGCATGGATTTGCAGCTAAATCATGTGTTTCGCATGGATTTGAAGCTAACTCGTTAATTTCGCCTGCATTTGAAGCTATATCACTTATATCGCAAGTATCTTAATCTAAATCATTTGTTTCGCATTTATTTGAAGCTAAGCCTTCTAGTTCGTATCGATTTGAAGTTAAATGATATGTATCGCATGGATTTTGAAGCTAACTCGTTTGATTCGTCAGCATTTGAAGCTATATCACCTATATCCCAAGTGTTTGAAGCTCAATCATTTGCTTCGCATGGATTTGAAGCTAAACCTTCAACATCGCATTGATTTGAAGCTAAATCATGTGTTTTGCATGGATTTGATGCTAACTCGATTGTTTCCCCTGCATTTGAAGCTATATCACTTATATCGCAAGTATCTGAATCTAAATCATTTGTTTCGCATGAATTTGTAGCTAAGCCTTCTACTTCGTATAGATTTGAAGTTAAATGATATGTATCGAATGGATTTGAAGCGAACTCGTTTGATTCGTCTGCATTTGAAGCTATATCACTTACATCCCAAGTGTTTGAAGCTAAATCATTTGTTTCGCGTGGATTTGAAGATAAACCTTCTACATCGCATTGATTTGCAGCTAAATCATGTATTTCGCACGGATTTGTATCCCAATTGTTTGAAGTTAAATCATTTGTTTCGCATGGATTTGAAGCTAAACCTTCTACAACGCATTGATTTGAAGCTAAATCATGTGATTTGCTTGGATATGAAGCTAACTCGTTTGTTTCGTCTGCATTTGAAGAAGTATCACCTATATCTCAAGTGTTTGAAGCTAAATCATTTGTTCCGCATGGATTTGAAGCTAAGCCTTCTACTTCGTATCGATTTGAAGCTAAATGAAATGTATCCCATGGATTTGAAGCCAACTAGTTTGATTCGTCTGCATTTGAAGCTATATCACTTATATCCCAAGTGTTTGAAGCTAAATCATTTGTTTCGCATGGATTTGAAGCTAAACCTTCTACATCGCATTGATTTGAAGCTAAATCATGTGTTTCGCTTGGATTTGAAGCTAACTCGTTTGTTTCGTCTGCATTTGAAGCTATATCACCTATATCGCTAGTATCTGAAGCTAAACCATTTGTTTCGCATGGATATGAAGCTAAACCTTCTACATCGCATGGATTTGCAGCTAAATCATGTGTTTCGCATGGATTTGAAGCTAACTCGTTAATTTCGCCTGCATTTGAAGCTATATCACTTATATCGCAAGTATCTTAATCTAAATCATTTGTTTCGCATTTATTTGAAGCTAAGCCTTCTAGTTCGTATCGATTTGAAGTTAAATGATATGTATCGCATGGATTTTGAAGCTAACTCGTTTGATTCGTCAGCATTTGAAGCTATATCACCTATATCCCAAGTGTTTGAAGCTCAATCATTTGCTTCGCATGGATTTGAAGCTAAACCTTCAACATCGCATTGATTTGAAGCTAAATCAGGTGTTTCGATTGGATTGGAAGTTAACTCGTATGTTTCGTCTACATTTGAAGCTATATCACTTATATCGCTAGTATCTGATGCTAAATCATTAGTTTCGCATGGATTTGAAGCTTCACCGTCTACATAGCATTGATTTGAAGCTTAATCATGTGTTTCGTATGGATTTGAAACTAACTCGTTTGTTTCGTCTGCATTTGAAGCTATATCACATATATCCCAAGTGTTTGAAGTTATATCATTTGTTTCGCATGGATTTGAAGCTAAACCTTCTACATCGCATTGATTTGCAGCTAAATCACGTGTTTCGCTTGGATACGAAGCTAACCCGTTTGCTTTTCCTGCATTTGAAGCTATATCACTTATATCGCATGTATATGATGCTAAATCATTTATGTCGCATTGCATTAAAGCTAAGCCTTCTACTTCGCATTGATTTGGAGCTAAATTATGTGTTTCGGTTGAATTTGAACCTAATTCGTTTGTTTCGCATGCAGTTGAAGCTAAGTCATGTATAAAACAAGTATATGATTCCATACTATACGTTTTGCATGGATTTGAAGCTAAACCTTCTACATCCCATTGATTTGCTGCTAAATCATGGGTTTCACATGGATTTGAAGCTAATTCGTTTGTTGCGCATGCAGTTGAATCTAAATAACGTATATCACAAGTATTTGCAGCTAAACCATTTATTTCGCATGGATTTGAAACTAATCATTCTACATAGCACTGATTAAAGCTAAATCATGTGTTTCGCTTGGATATGAATCTAACTCGTTTGTTTCGTCTGCATATGAAGCTATATCACTTATATCGCTAGTATCTGAAGATAAATCATTTGTTTCGCATGGATTTGAAGATAAACCTTCTACATCGCATTGATTTGAAGCTAAATCATGTGTTTCGCTTGGATTTGAAGCTAACTCGTTTGTTGCCCCTGCATTTGAAGCTATATCACTTATAACCAAAGCGTTTGAAACTAAATCATTTGTTTCGCATGGATTTGTAGCTAAACCTTCTACATCGCATTGATTTGCTGCAAAATCATGTGTTTCGCATGGATTTCAAGCTAAACCTTCTACATCGCATGGATTTCAAGCTAAACCTTCTACATCGCATGGATTTGAAGCTAAACCTTCTACATCGCATTGATTTGAAGCTAAATCACGTGTTTCGCTTGGATACGAAGCTAACCTGTTTGTTTCTCCTGCATTTGAAGCTATATCACTTATATCGCATGTATATGAAGCTAAATCATTTATGTCGCATTGCTCTGAAGCCAAGCCTTCTACTTCGGATCGATTTGAAGCTTAATCAAGTGTTTTGCATGGATTTGAAGATAACTCGTTTGTTTCGCCTGCATTTGATGCTATGTCATTTATATCGCAAGTATTTGAAGCTAAATCATTGGTTTCGCATGGATTTGAAGCTAAACCTTCTACATCCCATTGATTTGCTGCTAAATCATGGGTTTCACATGGATTTGAAACTAATTCGTTTGTTGCGCATGCAGTTGAATCTAAATAACGTATATCACAAGTATTTGTAGCTAAACCATTTATTTCGCATGGATTTGAAGCTAAACATTCTACATCGCTCTGATTAAAGCTAAATCATGTGTTTCGCTTCGATATGAAGCTAACTCGTTTGTTTGGTCTGCATTTGAAGCTATATCACTTATATCGCAAGTATCTGATGCTAATTCAGTTGTTTTGCATGGATTTGAATCTAAACCTTCTACATCTCATTGATTTGAAGCTAAATCATGTGTTTCGCTTGTAATTGAAGCTAGCTCGTTTGTTCCGTCTGCATTGGAAGCTATATCACTTATATCGCAAGTGTTTGAAACTCAATAATTTGTCTCGCATGGATTTCAAGCTAAACCCGCTACATCGCATTGATTTGAAGCTAAATCACGTGCTCCGCTTGGATTTGAAGCTAAACCTTCTACATCGCATTGATTTAACGCTAAATCATGTGTTTCGCTTGGATATGAATCTAACTCGTTTGATTCGTCTGCATTTGAAGCTATATCACTTATAACCCAAGTATTTGAGTCTAAATCATTGGTTTCGCATGGATTTGAAGCTAAACCTTCTACATCCCATTGATTTGCTGCTATATCATGGGTTTCACATGGATTTGAAGCTAATTCGTTTGTTGCGCATGCAGTTGAATCTAAATAACGTATATCACAAGTATTTGCAGCTAAACCATTTATTTCGCATGGATTTGAAGCTAAACATTCTACATAGCACTGATTAATGCTAAATCATGTGTTTCGCTTGCATATGAAGCTAACTCGTTTGTTTCGTCTGAATATGACGCTATATCACTTATATCGCTAGTATCTGAAGCTAAATCATTTGTTTCGCATGGATTTGAAGCTAAACCTTCGACATAGCATTGATTTGAAGCTTAATCATGTGTTTTGTATGGATTTGAAGCTAACTCGTTTGTTGCCCCTGCATTTGAAGCTATATCACTTATATCACAAGCGTTTGAAACTAAATCATTTGTTTCGCATGGATTTGAAACTAAACCTTCAACATCGCATTGATTTGAAGCTAAATCAGGTGTTTCGATTGGATTGGAAGTTAACTCGTTTGTTTCGTCTATATTTGAAGCTGTATCACTTATATCGCAAGTATCTGAAGCTAAATCATTTATTTCGCATGGATTTCAAGATAAGCCTTCTACCTCGCATTGATTTGAAGCTAAATCATGTGTTTCGCATCGATTTTGAAGCTAACTCGTTTGATTCGTCTGCATTTGAAGCTATATCACTTATAACCCAAGTATTTGAAGCCACATCATTGGTTTCGCATGGGTTTGCAGCTATACCTTCTACATCCCAATGATTTGCTGCTAAATCATGGGTTTCACATGGATTTGACGCTAATTCGTTAGTTGCGCATGCAGTTAAATATAAATAACGTATATCACAAGTATTTGTAGCTAAAACACTTATTTCGCATGGATTTGAAGCTAAACATTCTACATCGCACTGATTAAAGCTAAATCATGTGTTTCGCTTGGATATGAAGCTAACTCGTTTGTTGCCCCTTCATTTGAAGCTATATCACTTATATCACAAGCGTTTGAAACTAAATCCTTTGTTTCGCATGGATTTGAAGCTAAACCTTCAACATTGCATTGATTTGAAGCTAAATCATGTGTTTCGATTGGATTGGAAGTTAACTCGTTTGTTTCGTCTACATTTGAAGCTGTATCACTTATATCGCAAGTATCTGAAGCTAAATCATTTGTTTCGCACGGATTTGAAGCTAAACCTTCTACATCGCATTGATTTGCAGCCAAATCATGTGTCTCGCATGGATTTGAAGCTAACTCGTTTGTTTCATCTGCATTAGAAGCTATATCACTTATATCCCAAGCGTTTGAAGCTCAATCTTTTGTATCCCATGGATTTGAAGCTAAACCTTCTAAACCGCATTAATTTGAAGGTAAATCATGTGTTTTGTTGGATTTGAAGCTAACTCGTTAGTTTTGCCTGCATTTGAAGCTATATCACCTACATCCCAAGTGTTTGAAGCTCAATCATTTGCTTCGCATGGATTTGAAGCTAATCTACTTCGCATCGATTAGAAGCTTAATCATGTGTTTTGCATGGATTTGAAGCTAACTCATTTGTTTCGGCTGCATTTGAAGCTATATCATTTATATCGCAAGTATTTGAAGCCAAATCATTTATGTCGCATGGATTCGAATCTAAACCTTATACATCCCATTGATTTGAAGCTAAATCATGTGTTTCGCATGGATTTGATGCTAAACCTTCTACATCGCATGGATTTGAAGCTGAACCTTCTACATCGCACTGATTTGTAGCTAAATCACGTGTTTCGCTTGGATACGAAGCTAACCCGTTTGTTTCTCCTGCATTTGAAGCTATATCACTTATATCGCATGTATATGATGCTAAATCATTTATGTCGCATTGCTTTGAAGCTAAGCCTTCTTCTACTTCGCATTGATTTGAAGCTAAATTATGTGTTTCGGTTGAATTTGAACCTAATTCGTTTGTTTCGCATGCAGTTGAAGCTAAATCATGTATAAAACAAGTATTTGATTCCATACTATACGTTTCGCATATATTTGAAACCTAGCCTTCTACTCCGCATTGATTTGAAGATAAATAATGTGTTTCGAATGTATTTGATGCTAATCGTTCTTCTTCGTATTGAGTTGAAACTAAACCATTTGTTTCGCATCGATTCTAAAATAAGACTTTTACTTCGCATTGATTAGAAGCAAAATCATGTGTTTCGAATGGATTTGAAGCTAACTCGTTTGTTTAGAATGCAATTGAAGCTAAATCATGTATATCACATGTATTTGAAGCTAAACCATTTGAATCGCATGGATTTGAAGCTGAGCCTTCTACTTCGCATTGATTTGAAGCTGAATCATTTGTTCCGCATGAATTTGAATCTAACCCGTTTGTTTCACATGCAGTTGAAGCTAAATGATGTATATCAAAAGTATTTGAAGCTGAACTATTTGTTTCGCATGGATTTGAAGCTAAACCTTCTAAATCGCAATGATTTGGAGCAAAATCATGTGTTTTGCATGTATTTGATGCTAACTCGCCTGTTTCCCCTGCATTTGAAGCTATATCAGTTATATCGCAAGTATCTGATTCTAAATCATTTATTTCGCGCGGATTTGAATCTAAATCATCTACATAGCATGGATTTGCAGCGAAATCATGTGTTTCGCATGGATTTGAAGCTAACTCGTTAGTTTCACCTGCATTTGAAGCTATATAATTTATATCTCAAGTATCTGAATTTAAATCATTTGTTTCGCATGGATTTGAAGCTAAGCCTTCTACATCGCATTGATTTCAATCTAAATCATGTGTTTCGCTTGGATTTGAAGCTAAACCTTCTGCATCGAATTGATTTGAAGCTACATCATGTGTTTTGCATGGATTTGATGCTAACTCGTTTGTTTCCCCTGCATTTGAAGCAATATCACTTACATCGCAAGTATCTGAATCTAAATCATTTGTTTCGCATGAATTTGAAGCTAAGCATTCTACTTCGTATAGATTTGTAGTTAAATCACGTGTTTCGCTTGGATACGAAGCTAACGCGTTTGTTTCTCCTGCATTTGAAGCTATATCACTTATATCGCATGTATATGATGCTAAATCATTTACGTCGCATTGCTTTGAAGCTAAGCCTTCTACTTCGGATCGATTTGAAGCTTAATCATGTGTTTTGCATGGATTTGAAGATAACTCGTTCGTTTCGCTTGCATTTGATGCTATATCACTTATATCGCAAGTATCTGAAGCTAAATCATTTGTTTCGCATGTATTTGAAGCTAAACCTTCTACATCGCATTGATTTGCAGCTAAATCATGTGTTTCGCATGGATTTGAAGCAAACTCGTTGGTTTCTCCAGCATTTGAAGCTATATCACTTATATCGCAAGTATCTGATCATAAATCATTTGTTTCGGATGGCTTTGAAGCTAAGCCTTCAACTTCGCATTGAATTGAAGCTACATCATGGGTTTCGCATGGATTTGAAGCTAACTCGTTTGATTCGCATGCAGTTGAAACTATATCACTTATATCGCAATTATCTGATCTTCAATACTTTGTATCGCATGGATTTGAAGCTAAACCTTCTGCATCGCATTGTTTTGAAGCTAAATCATGTGTTTTGCATGGATTTGAAGCTATCTCGTTTGTTTCGGCTGCATTTGAAGCTATATCACTTATATCTCAAGTGTTTGAAGCTAAATCATTTGTTTCGCATGGATTTGATGCTACAACTTCTACATCGCATTGATTTGCAGCTAAATCATGTGTTTCGCATGGATTTGAAGCTAACTCGTTAATTTCGCCTGCATTTGAAGCTATATCACCTATATCCCAAGTGTCTGAAGCTCAATCATTTGCTTCGCTTGGATTTGAAGCTAATCCTTCTACTTCGCATTGATTTGCAGCTAAATCATGTGTTTCGCATGGATTTTAAGCTAACTCGTTTGTTTCGGCGGCATTTGATGCTATGTCACTTATATCGCAAGTATTTGAAGCTGAATCATTTGTTTCGCATGGATTTGAAGCTAAACCTTCGACATAGCATTGATTTGAAGCTTAATCATGTGTTTTGTATGGATTTGAAGCTAACTCGTTTGTTGCCCCTGCATTTGAAGCTATGTCACTTACATCCCAAGCGTTTGAAACTAAACCATTTATTTCGCATGGATTTGAAGCTAAACCTTCTGCATCGCATTGATTTGAAGCTAAATCATGTATTTTGCATGGATTTGATGCTAACTCGTTTGTTTCCCCTGCACGTGAAGCTATATCACTAATATCGCAAGTATCTGAAGCTAAATCATTTGTTTCGCATGGATTTGAAGCAAAACCTTCTACATCATATTGATTTGAATCTAAATGATGTCATTCGCTTGTATTTGAAGCTAACTCGTTTGTTTCGTTAGCATTGGAAGCTACATCACTTATATGGCAAGTATCTGAAGCTGTATCTTTGTGTTGCATGGATTTGAAGCTAAACCTTCTACTTCGCATTGATTTAAACCTAAGTCATGTGTATCGCTTGGATTTTGATGCTAATTCGTTTGATTCGTCTGCATTTGAAGCTATGTCACTTATATCGCAACTATCTGATGCTGAATCATTTGTTTCGCATGGATTTGAAGCTACACCTTCTACATCGCATTGATTTGCAGCTAAATCAAGTGTTTCGCATGTATTTGGAGCTAACTGATTTGTTTCTCCTGCATTTGAAGCTGTATCACTTATATCGCGTGTATATGATGCTAAATCACTTATGTCGCATGGATTTGATGCTAAACCTTCTACATCGTATTGATTTGAAGCAAAACCTTCTACATTGCATTGATTTAAAGCTATACCTTCTACATCGCAATGCTTTGAAACTAAGCCATCTACTTCGCATCGATTTGCTGCTAAATCATGTGTTTCGCATGGATTTGAAGCTAAATCTTCTACATCGCATGGATTTGCAGCCAAATCATGTGTTTTGTATGGATTTGAAGCTAACTCGTTTGTTGCCCCTGCATTTGAAGCTATATCACTTACATCCCAAGCGTTTGAAACTAAACCATTTATTTCGCATGGATTTGAAGCTAAACCTTCTGCATCGCATTGATTTGAAGCTACATCATGTGTTTTGCATGGATTTGATGCTAACTCGTTTGTTTCCCCTGCATTTGAAGCTATATCACTTATATCGCAAGTATCTGAAGCTAATTCAGTTGTTCTGCATGGATTTGAAGCTAAATCTTCTACATCGCATGGATTTGCAGCTAAATCATGTGTTTCGCATGGATTTGAAGCTAACTCGTTTGTTTCGTCTGCATTTGAAGCTAGATCACTTATATTGCAAGTGTTTGAACCTAAATCATTTGTTTCTCATGGATTTCAAGATAAGCCTTCTACCTCGCATTGATTTGAACCTAAATCATGTGTTTCGCATGGATTTGAAGACAAAACTTCTGCACAGGCATTGATTTGAAGCTAAATCATGTGTTTTGCATGGATTTGATGCTAACTCGTTAGTTTTGACGGCATTTGAAGCTATATCACTTATATCGCAAGTATCTGAATCTAAATCATTTTTTTCGCATCGATTTGAAGCTAACCCTTCTACTTCGTATCGATTTGAAGTTAAATGATATGTATCGCATGGATTTTGAAGCTAACTCGTTTGATTCGTCAGCATTTGAAGCTATATCACTTATATTCCAATTGTTTGAAGCTAAATCATTTGTTTCGCATGAATTTGTTTCTAAATCTTCTACATCGCATTTATTTGAAGCTACATCATGTGATTTGCTTGGATTTGAAGCTAACTCGTTTGCTTCGGCTGCATTTGAAGCTATATCACTTATATCTCAATTGTTTGAAGCTAAATCATTTGTTTCGCATGGATTTGAAGCAATACCTTCTGCACAGGCATTGATTTGAAGCTAAATCATGTTTTTGGCTTGGATTTGCAGCTAACACGTTTCTTTCGCATGCAGTTGATGCTATATCATGTATATCACAAGTATTTGAAGCTAAACCATTCGATTCGCATGAATTTGCAGCTAAGCCTTCTACTTCGCATTGATTTGAAGCAAAACCATATGTTTAGCATGGATTTGAAGCTAAATCGTTTGTTTCGCATGCAGTTTAAGCGATATCACCTATATCCCAAGTGTTTGAAGCTCAACCATTCGTTTGGCATGGTTTTGAAGCTAAACCTTCTAAATCGTATTGATTCGAAGCTAAATCATCTCATTCGCTTGGATATGAAGCTAACTCGTTTGTTTCGTCTGCATTTGCAGCTATATCACTCATATCGCAAATATCTGATGCTAAATCATTGCTTTCGCATGGATTTGAAGCTAAACCTACTACATCGCATTGATTTGCTGATAAATCATGTGTTTCGCATGGATTTGAAGCTTACTCGTTAGTTTCGATTCCATTTGAAGCTATATCACTTATATCGCAAGTATCTGAATCTAAATCATTTGTTTCGCATGGATTTGAAGCTAAGCCTTCTACTTCGTATCGATTTGAAGTTAAATGATATGTACAGCATGGATTTTGAAGCTAACTCGTTTGATTCGACAGCATTTGAAGCTATATCACTTATATCCCAATTGTTAGAAGCTAAATCGTTTGTTTCTCATGGATTTGAATCTAAACCTTCTACATCGCATTGATTTGAAGCTAAATCATGTGATTCGCTTGGATTTGAAGCTAACTCGTTTGCTTCGGCTGCATTTGAAGCTATATCACTTATATTCGCAAGCATTTCAATCTAAGCCTTCTACATCACATTGATTTGAAGATAAATCATGTGATTCGCTTGGATTTGAAGCTAACTCGTTTGCTTCGGCTGCATTTGAAACTATATCACTTATATCGCATGTATCTGAACCTAAATCATTTGTTTCGCACGCAGCTGAAGCTATATCACCCATTTCGCAAGTGTTTGAAGCTCAACCAGTCGTTTCGCATGGATTTGAAGCTAAACCTACTAAATCGTGTTGATTCGAAGCTAAATCATGTGCCTCGCATGGATTTTGAAGCTAACTCGTTAGTTTCGATTGCATTTGAAGCTATATCACTTATATCGCAAGTATCTGAATCTAAATCATTTGTTTCGCATGGATTTGAAGCTAAGCCTTCTACTTCGTATCGATTTGAAGTTTAATGATATGTACCGCATGGATTTTGAAGCTAACTCGTTTGATTCGACAGCATTTGAAGGTATATAACTTATATCCCAATTGTTTGAAGCTAAATCGTTTGTTTCTCATGGATTTGAATCTAAACCTTCTACATCGCATTGATTTGAAGCTAAATCATGTGATTCGCTCGGATTTGCAGCTAACACGTTTGTTTCGCATGCAGTTGAAGCTAAATCATGTATATCACAAGTATTTGAAGCTAAACCACTCGATTCGCATGAATTTGCAGCTAAGCCTTCTACTTCGCATTGATTTGAAGCAAAACCATATGTTTAGCATGGATTTGAATCTAACTCGTTAGTTTCGCCTGAATTTGAAACTAGATAATGTTTATCACAAGTATCAAAAGGTAAGCCATTTGTTTCGTTAGAATATGTAGCTAAACCATGTGTTTCGCATGAATTTCAAGCTAAATCATGTGTTTCGCATGGATTTGATGCTAACTCGTTTGTTTCGCCTGCATTTGTAGCTATATCACATATATCGCAAGTATCTCAAGCTAAATCATTTGTGTCGCATGAATTTGAAACTAAACCTTCCACATAGCATTGATTTGAAGCTTAATCATGTGTTTTGCATGGATTTGAAGCTAACTCTTTTGTTTCCCTTGCATTTGAACCTATATTACCTATATCGCAAGTATCTGATGCTAAATCATTTGTTTCGCACGTATTTGAAGCTAAACCTTCTACATAGCATTGATTTGAAGCTGAATCATGTGTTTCGCTTGAATTTGAAGCTACCTCGTTTGTTTCACATGCAGTTGAAGCTGAATCATGTATATCAAAAGTATTTGATGCAGATCCATTTGTTTCGCATGAATATTAAGCTAAGACATGTGTTTCGAATTAATTTGAAGCTAAATCAATTGTTTCGCATGGATTTGAAGCTAAATCATGTGTTTCGCATGGAGTTGGATCTATCTAACGTATTTCACAAGTATTTGTAGCTAAACCATTTGTTTCGCATGGATTTGAAGGTACTCCTTCTACTTCGAATTGATTTGTAACTAAATCATGTGTTTCGCATGGATTTGTAGCTAAACCTTCTACATCGCATTGATTTGAAGCTAAATCATGTGTTTCGCATGGATTTGAAGCTAACTCGATCGTTTCGCCTGCATTTGAAGCTATATCACTTATATCGCGAGTATCTGAACCTAAATCATTTGTTTCGTATGGATTTGAAGCTAAGCCTTCTACATCGTCTCGATTTGAAGCTAAATCATTTGTTTCGCATGGATTTGAAGCTAAACCTTTTACATCACATAGATTTGCAGCTAAATCATGTCTTCCGCATGGATTTGAAGCCATCTCGTTCGTTTCGCTTGCATTTGATGCTATATCAATTATATCGCAAGTATCTGAAGCTAAATCATTTGATTCGCATGTATTTGAAGCTAAACCTTCTAAATCGCATTTATTTGAAGCTAAATAGTGTGATTCTCTTGGATTTGTAGCTGACTCGTTTGTTTCGTCTGCATTTGAAGCTATATCTCTTATATCGCATGTATCTGAAGCAAAATCATTGGTTTCGCATGGCTTCGATGCTAAACCTTCTACAACGCGTAGATTTGAAGCTACCTCGTTTGCTTCGTCTGCATTTGAAGCTATATCACTTATATCTCAAGTATTTGAAGAAAAATCATGTGTCTTGGATGGACTTGAATCTAACTCGTTTGCTGCGTCTGCATTTGAAGCTATATCACTTATATCGCAAGTATCTGAAGCTAAATCATTTGTTTCGCATGGATTTGAAGCTAAATCTTCTACATCGCATTGATTTGCAGCTAAATCCTGTGTTTCGCATGGATTTGAACCTAACTCGTTCGTTTCGCCCGCATTTGATGCTATAACACTCATATCCCAAGTGTTTGAAGCTAAATCATTTGTTTCGCATGGATTTGAAGGTACTCCTTCTACTTCGAATTGGTTTGAAACTAAATCATGTGTTTCGCATGGATTTGAAGCTAAACCTTCTACATCCCATTGATTTGAAGCTAAATCATGTGTTTGGCTTGGATTTGAATATAACTCGTTTCTTTCGTCTGCATTTGAAGCTTTATTACTTATATCGCAAGTATCTGAACCTAAATCATTTGTTTCGCATGGATTTGAAGCTAAGCCGTCTACTCCGTGTCGATTTGATGCTAAATGATATATATCGCATGGATTTTGAAGCTAACTCGTTTCATTCGTCTGCATTTGAAGCTATATCACTTATGTCCCAATTGATTGAAGCTAAATCATTCGTTTCGCATGTATTTGAAGCTAAATCATGTGTTTCGCATGGAGTTGGATCTATCTAACGTATTTCACAAGTATTTGTAGCTAAACCATTTGTTTCGCATGGATTTGAAGGAACTCCTTCTACTTCGAATTGATTTGAAACTAAATCATGTGTTTCGCAAGGATTTGTAGCTAAACCTTTTACATCACATAGATTTGCAGCTAAATCATGTCTTCCGCATGGATTTGAAACCAACTCGTTCGTTTCGCTTGCATTTGAAGCTATATCACGTATATCACGAGTATCTGAACCTAAATGATTTCTTTCGCATGGATTTGAAGGTAATCCTTCTAAATCGCATTGATTTGAAGCTAAATCATTTGTTCCGTATGGATTTGTAGCTAACTCGTTAGTTTCGCCAGCATTTGAAGCTATATTACTTATATCGCAAGTATCTCAACCTAAATCATTTGTCTCGCATGGATTTGAAGCTAAGCCGTCTACTCCGTGTCGATTTGATGCTAAATGATATGTATCGCATTGATTTTGAAGCTAACACGTTTGATACGTCTACATTTGAAGCTATATCATTTATATCCCAATTGTTTGAAGCTAAATCATTTGTTTCGCATGGATTTGAATCTAAACCTTCTACACCGCATTGATTTGAAGCTAAATCATGTGATTCGCTTGGATTTGAACCTAACTCGTTTGCTTCGGCTGCATTTGAAGCTATATCACTTATATCTCAATTGATTGAAGCTAAATCATTTGTTTCGCATGGATTTTAAGCTAAACCTTCCGCATCGCATTGATTTGAAACTAAATCATGTGTTTCGCATGGATTTGAATCGAACTCGTTTGTTTCGCCTACATTTGAAACTAGATCATGTTTATCACAAGTATCAAAAGGTAAGCCATTTGTTTCGTTAGAATATGAAGCTAAATCATGTGTTTCGCATGGACTTGATGCTAACTCGTTTGTTTCGCCTGCATTTGCAGCTATATCACATATATCGCAAGTATCTGAAGCTAAATCATTTGTGTTGCATGGATTTGATGCTAAACATTCTACATCGCATTGATTCGAAGCTAAATCATGTGTTTCGCTTGGACTTGTAGCTAACTCGTTTGTTTAGTCTGCATTTGAAGCTATATCACTTATATCCTACGTGTTTGAAGCTAAATCATTAGTTTCGCATGGATTTGAAGCTAAACCTTCTACATCGCATTGATTTGAAGCTAAATCATTTGTTTCGCATGGATTTGAAGCTAATCCTTCTACATCGCATTGATTTGAAGCTAAATCATTTGTGTCGCATGGATTTGGAGCTAACTTGTTTGTTCCTCCTGCATTAGGAACTATATCACTTATATCGCAAGTATCTGAACCTAATTCATTTGTTTCGCCAGGATTTGAAGCTCAGACTTCTACTCCGCATTGATTTCAAGCTAATTCACGTGTATCCGATAGATTTTGAAGCTAACTCGTTTGATTCGTCTGCATATGAAGCTTAATTACTTATATCGCATGTAGCTGAACCTAAATCATTTGTTTCGCATGGATTTGAAGCTAAGCCTTCTACTCCGTATCGATTTGATGCTAAATGAAATTTATCGCATAGATTTTGAAGCTAACTCGTTTGATTCGTCTGCATTTGAAGCTATATCACTTATATCCCAAGTGTTTGAAGCTAAATCTTTGGTTTCGCATGGATTCGAAGCTAAACCTACTACATCGCATTGATATGATGCTAAATCATGTGTTTCGCTTGGATTTGAAGCTAAACCTTCTACATCGCATCGATTTGCAGCTAAATCATGTGTTTCGCAATGGATTCGAAGCTAACTCGTTAGAGTCGCCTGCATTTGAAGCTATATCAGTTATGTCGCAATTATCTGAAGCTAAATCATTTGTGTCGCGTGGATGTGAAGCGAACTCGTTTGTTTCGACTGCATTTGAAGCTATATCACTCATACCCCAAGTGTATGAAGCTAAATCATTCGTTTCGCATGGATTTGAAGCTAAATGTTATACATCGCATTGATTTGAAGCTAAATCATGAGTTTCGCTTGGATATGAAGCTAACTCGTTTGTTTCGTCTGCATATGAATCCACAACACTTATATTGCAGCTATCTGAAGCTGAATCATTTATTTCGCATGGATTTGAAGCTAACTCGTTTGTTTCGTCTGCATTTGAAGCTACATCACTTATATCGCAAGTATCTGAACCTAAATCATTTGTCTCGCATGGATTTGAAGCTAAGCCGTCTACTCCGTGTCGATTTGATGCTAAATGATATGTATCGCATGGATTTTGAAGCTAACTCGTTTCATTCGTCTGCATTTGAAGCTATATCACTTATGTTCCAATTGATTGAAGCTAAATCATTTGTTTCGCATGGATTTGAAGGTACTCCTTCTACTTCGAATTGGTTTGAAACTAAATCATGTGTTTCGCATGGATTTGAAGCTAAACCTTCTACATCCCATTGATTTGAAGCTAAATCATGTGTTTGGCTTGGATATGAACCTAACTCGTTTGTTTCGTCTGCATTAGAAGCTATATCACTTATATCGCAAGTATCTGAAGCCAAATCATTTGTGTCGCATGGATTTGTAGCTAAACCTTCTACATCGCATCGATTTGCAGCTAAATCACGTGTTTCGCATGGATTTGAAGGTATATCGTTTGATTCGACTGCATTTGAAGCTATATCACTTATATGCCAAGTGTTTGAAGCTAAATCATTTACTTCGCATGGATTTGAAGCTAAATCATGTGTTTCGCATGGATTTGTAGCTAAACCTTCTACATCGCATTGATTTGAAGCTAAATCATGTGTTTCGCATGGATTTGAAGCTAACTCGATCGTTTCGCCTGCATTTGAAGCTATATCACTTATATGGCAAGTATCTGAACCTAAACCATTTGTTTCGTATGGATTTGAAGCTAAGCCTTCTACATCGTATCGATTTGAAGCTAAATCATTTGTTTCGCATGGATTTGAAGCTAAACCTTTTACATCACATAGATTTGTAGCTAAATCATGTCTTCCGCATGGATTTGAAGCCAACTCGTTCGTTTCGTTTGCATTTGATGTTATATCAATTATATCGCAAGTATCTGAAGCTAAATCATTTGTTTCGCATTTATTTGAAGCTAAACCTTCTAGATCGCATTTATTTGAAGCTAAATCGTGTGATTCTCTTGGATTTGTAGCTGACTCGTTTGTTTCGTCTGCATTTGAAGCCTTATCACTTATACCGCATGTATCTGAAGCAAAATCATTGGTTTCGCATGGATTCGATGCTAAACCTTCTACAACGCATAGATTTGAAGCTACCTCGTTTGCTTCGTCTGCATTTGAAGCTATATCACTTATATCGCAAGTATTTGAAGAAAAATCATGTGTCTTGGATGGACTTGAATCTAACTCGTTTGTTGCGTCTGCATTTGAAGCTATATCACTTATATCGCAAGTGTTTGAAGCTCAATAATTTGTCTCGCATGGATTTCAAGCTAAACCCGCTACATCGCATTGATTTGAAGCTATATCACGTGTTCTGCTTGGATTTGAAGCTAAACCTTCTACATCGCATTGATTTGACGCTAAATCATGTGTTTTGCATGGATTTGAAGCTAACTCGTTTGTTTCGGCTGCATTTGAAGCTATATCACTTATATCGCAAGTATTTGAAGCCAAATCATTTGTGTCGCATGGATTTGAAGCTAAACATTCTACATCTCATTGATTTGAAGCTAAATCACGTGTTCCGGTTGGATTTGAAGCTAAACCTTCTGCATCGCATTGATTTGCAGCTAAATCATGTGTTTTGCATGGATTTGAAGCTAACTCGTTTGTTTCGGCTGCATTTGAAGCTATATCACTTATATCGTAAGTATTTGAAGCCAAATCATTTGTGTCGCATGGATTCGAATCGAAACATTCTACATCTCATTGATTTGAAGCTAAATCACGTGTTCCGCTTGGATTTGAAGCTAAACCTTCTACATCGCATTGATTTGACACTAAATCATGTGTTTCGCTTGGATTTGAATCTAACTCGTTTCTTTCGTCTGCATTTGAAGCTATATCACTTATATCGCAAGTATCTGAACCTAAATCATTTGTTTCTCATGGATTTCAAGATAAGCCTTCTACCTCGCATTGATTTGAAGCTAAATCATGTGTATCGCATGGATTTTGAAGCTAACTCGTTAGTTTCGCCTGCATTTGAAGCTATATAACTTATATCTCAAGTATCTGAATCTAAATCATTTGTTTCACATGGATTTGAATCTAAGCCTTCTACTTCGTATCGATTTGAAGTTAAATGATATGTATCGCATGGATTTTGAAGCTAACTCGTTTGATTCGTCCGCATTTGAAGCTATATCACTTATATCCCAATTGTTTGAAGCTGATCCATTCGTTTCGCATGGATTTGAAGCTAAAACTTCTACATCGCATTGATTTGCGGCTAAATCATGTGTTTCGCATGGATTTGAAGCTAACTCGTTTGTTTCGTCTGCATTTGAAGCTATATCACCTATGTCGCTAGTATCTGAAGCTAAATCATTTGTTTCGCATGGATTTGAACCTAAAACTTCTACATCGCATTGATTTGCTGCTAAATCATGTGTTTTGCATGGATTTGAAGCTAACTCGTTTCTTTCGTCTGCATTTGAAGCTATATCACTTATATCGCAAGTATCTGAACCTAAATCATTTGTTTCTCATGGATTTCAAGATAAGCCTTCTACCTCGCATTGATTTGAAGCTAAATCGTGTGTATCGCATGGATTTTGAAGCTAACTCGTTAGTTTCGCCTGCATTTGAAGCTATATAACTTATATCTCAAGTATCTGAATCTAAATCATTTATTTCACATGGATTTGAAGCTAAGCCTTCTACTTCGTATCGATTTGAAGCTAAATCATGTGTATCGCATGGATTCTGAAGCTAACTCGTTAGTTTCGCCTGCATTAGTAGCTATATAACTTAGATCTCATGTATCTGAATCTAAATCATTTGTTTCACATGGATTTGAAGCTAAGCCTTCTACTTCGTATCGATTTGAAGTTAAATGATATGTATCGCATGGATTTTGAAGCTAACTCGTTTGATTCGTTCGCATTTGAAGCTATATCACTTATATCCCAATAGTTTGAAGCTGAATCACTTGTTTTGCATGGATTTGAATCTAAAACTACTACATCGCATTGATTTGCGGCTAAATCATGTGTTTTGCTTGGATTTGATGCAAACTCGTCAGTTTTGCCTGCATTTGAAGCTATATCACCTATATCCCAAGTGTTTGAAGCTCAATCATTTGCTTCGCATGGATTTGATGCTAATCCTTCTACTTCGCATCGATTAGAGGCTTAATCATGTGTTTCGCATGGATTTTGAAGCTAACTCGTTTGATTCGTCTGAATTTGAAGCTATATCACTTATAACCCAAGCATTTGAAGCTAAATCATTGGTTTCGCATGGATTTGCAGCTAAACCTTCTACATCCCATTGATTTGCTGCTAAATCATGGGTTTCACATGGATTTGAAGCTGATTCGTTTGTTGCGCATGCAGTTGAATCTAAATAACGTATATCACAAGTATTTGTAGCCAAACCATTTATTTCGCATGGGTTTGAAGCTAAACATTCTACATCGCACTGATTAAAGCTAAATCATGTGTTTCGCTTGGATATGAAGCTAATTCGTTTGTTTCGTCTGCATATGAAGCTATATCACTTATATCGCTAGTATCTGAAGCTAAATCATTTGCTTCGCATGGATTTGAAGCTAACCCTTCTACATCGCATTGATTTGCAGCTAAATCAAGTGTTTCACTTGGATTTGAAGCTAACTCGTTAGTTTTGCTGCATTTGAAGCTATATCACCTATATCCCACTGTTTGAAGCTCAATCATTTGCTTCGCATGGATTTGAAGCTAATCCTTCTACATCGCATCGATTAGAAGCTTAATCATGTGTTTTGCATGGATTTGAAGCTAGCTCGTTTGCTTCGTCAGCATTGGAAGCTATATCACTTATATCGCAAGCATCTGTATCTAAATCATTTGTTTCGCATGGATTTGAAGCTAAGCCTTCTACTTCGTATCGATTTGAAGTTGAATGATATGTATCGCATGGATTTTGAAGCTAACTCGTCTGATTCGTCAGCATTTGAAGCTATATCATTTATATCGCAAGTATCTGATGCTAATTCAGTTGTTTTGCAAGGATTTGAAGCTAAATCTTCTACATCGCATTGATTTGAAGCTAAATCATGTGTTTTGCATGGATTTGTTGCTAACTCGTTTGTTTCGTCTGCGTTTGAAGCTATTTCACTTATATCGCAAGTATGTGAATCTAAATCATTGGTTTCGCATGGATTTGAAGCTAAACCTTCTACATCGCATTGATTTGCAGCTAAATCATGTATTTCTCTTGGATTTGTAGCTAACTCGTTAGTTTTGCCTGCATTTGAAGCTATATCACCTATATCCCAAGTGTTTGAAGCTCAATCATTTGCTTCGTAAGGATTTGAAGCTAATCCTTCTACATCGCATTGATTTCAAGCTAAATCATGTGTTTCGCTTGGATTTGAAACTAACTCGTTTGATGCGTCTGCATTTAAAGCTATATGACTTATATCCCAATTGTATGAAGCTAAATCATTTGTTTCGCATGGATTTGTAGCTAAGCCTTCTACTTCGTATCGATTTGAAGCTAAATGAAATGTATCGCATGGATTTTGAAGCTAACTCGCTTGATTCGTCTGCATTTAAAGCTATATCACTTATATCCCAAGTGTTTGAAGCTAAATCATTTCTTTCGCATGGATTTGAAGCTAAACCTTCTACATCGCATTGATTTGAAGCTAAATCATGTGTTTCGGTTGGATTTGAAGCTAAACCTTCTGCATCGCATTGATTTCACGCTAAATCATGTGTTTTGCATGGACTTGATGCTAACTCGTTTGTTTCCCCTGCATTTGAAGATATATCAGTTATATCGCAAGTATCTGATGCTAAATCATTTATTTCGCACGGATTTGTATATAAATCATCTACATCGCATGGTTTTGCAGCTAAATCATGTGTTTCGCATGGATTTGAAGCTAACTCGTTAGTTTCGTCTGCATTTGAAGCTATATAACTTATATCTCAAGTATCTGAATCTAAATCATTTGTTTCGCATGGATTTGAAACTAAGCCTTCTACTTCGTATCGATTTGAAGTTAAATGATATGTATCGCATGGATTTTGAAGCTGACTCATTTGATTCGTCTGCATTTGAAGCTATATCACTGATAACACAATTGTTTGAAGCTGAATCATTTGTTTCGCATGGATTTGAAGCTAAAACTTCTACATCGCATTTATTTGCGGCTAAATCATGTGTTTTGCTTGGATTTGAATCTAACTCGTTAGTATTCCCTGCATTTGAAGCTATATCACCTATATCCCAAGTGTTTGAAGCTCAATCATTTGCTTCGCATGGATTTGAAGCTGAGCCTTCTACATCGTAACGATTTGAAGCTAAATCATTTGTTTCGCATGGATTTGAAGCTAAACCTTCTACATAGCATTGAGTTGAAGCTGAATCAAGTGTTTTGCATGGATTTGAAGCTAACTCGTTTGTTTCCCCTGTACTTGAAGCTATATCACTTATATCCCAAGTATCTGAACCTAAATCATTTGTTTCGCATGTATTTGAAGCAAATCCTTCTACGTCGCATTGATTTGAAGCTAAATCATGTGTTTCGCATGGATTTAAAGATAACTCATTTGTGTCGCCAGCATTTGAAGCTATATGAATTATATCGCAAGTATTTGAAGCTAAATCATTTGTTTCGCGTGGATTTGAAGCTGAACCTTCTACATCGCATTTATTTGAAGCTAAATCATGTGTTTCGAATGGAGTTGAATCTAACTAACGTATTTCACAAGTATTTGTAGCTAAACCATTTGTTTCGCATGGATTTGAAGGTACTCCTTCTACTTCGAATTGGTTTGAAACTAAATCATGTGTTTCGCATGGATTTGAAGCTAAACCTTCTACATCCCATTGATTTGAAGCTAAATCATGTGTTTGGCTTGGATATGAACCTAACTCGTTTGTTTCGTCTGCATTTGAAGCTATATCACTTATATCGCAAGTATCTGAAGCCAAATCATTTGTGTCGCATGGATTTGCAGCTAAACCTTCAACATCGCATTGATTTGAAGCTAAATCAGATGTATCGATTGGATTGGTAGTTAACTCGTTTGTTTCGTCTACATTTGAAGCTGTATCACTTATATCCCTAGTATCTGAAGCTAAATCATTTGTTTCGCATGGATTTGAAGCTAAACCTTCTACATCGCATTGATTTGCAGCTAAATCATGTGTTTCGCATGGATTTGAAGCTAACTCGTTTGTTTCGTCTGCATTTGAAGCTATATCACTTATATCCCAATTGTTTGAAGCTGAATCATTTGTTTCGCATGGATTTGAAGCTAAAACTTCTACATCGCATTGATTTGCGGCTAAATCATGTGTTTTGCTTGGGTTTGATGCTAACTCGTTTGTTTCGACTGCATTTGAAGCTAAATCATGTATATCACAAGTATTTGAAGGTAAACCAATTGTTCCGTATGGATTTGAAGCTAAGCCTTGTACATCGCATTGATTTGAAGCTAAGCCTTGTACATCGCATTGATTTGAAGTTCAATCATTTGTTTCGCAAGTATCTGAACCTAAATCATTTGTTTCGCATGGATTTGAAGCTAAGCCTTCTACTCCGTATCGATTTGATGCTAAATGATATGTATCGCATCGATTTTGAAGCCAACTCGTTTGATTCGTCTGCATTTGACGCTATATCACTTATATCGCAAGTATCTGAACCTAAATCATTTGTTTCGCATGGATTTGAAGCTAAACCTTCTACATCGCATTGATTTGAAGCTAAACCTTCTACATCGTATTGATTTGAAGCTAAATTATGTGTTTCGCTTGGATTTGAAGCTAAATCTTCTACATCGCATTGATTTGAAGCTAAATCATGTGATTCGCTTGGATTTGAAGCCAACTCGTTTGTTTTGGCTTCATTTGAAGCTATATCACTTATATCTCAAGTGTTTGAAGCTCAATCATTTGCTTCGCATGGATTTGAAGCTAAACCTTCTACATCGAATTGATTTGAAGGTAAATCATGCGTTTCGCATGGATTTGAAGCCAACTCGTTTTTTTTCGTCTGCATTTGAAGCTATATCACTTATATCGCTAGTATCTGAAGCTAAATCATTTGTTTCGCATGGATTTGAAGCTAAACCTTCTACATCGCATTGATTTGCTGCTAAATCATGTGTTTCGCATGGATTTGAAGCTAAACCTTCTACATCGCATGGATTTGAAACTAAACGATCTACATCGCATTGATTTGAAGCTAAATCATGTGTTTCGCTTGGATTTGAAGATAACTCGTTTGTTTCGCCTGCAGTTGAAGCTATATCACTTATATCCCAAGTATCTGAAGCTAACTCTTTTTTATCGCATGGATTTGTAACTAAACCTTCCACATAGCATTGATTTGAAGCTTAATCATGTGTTTTGCATGGATATTAAGCTAACTCGTTCGTTTGCCCTGCATTTGGAGCTATATCACATATATCGCATGTATTTGATGCTAAATCATTTGTGTCGCATGGATTTGAAGCTAAACCTTCTACATCGCATTGATTTGCAGCTAAATCATGTGCCTCGCATCGATTTGAAGCTAACACGTTTGTTTCGGCTGCATTTGAAGCTATATCACTTATATCGCAAGTATCTGAAGCTAAACCATTTGTTTCGCATGTATTTGATGCTAAACCTTCTACATTGCATTGATTTGTAGCTAAATCATGTGTTTCGCTTTTATTTGAAGCAAAATCATGTGTTTCGCAAGGATTTGTAGCATTCTCGTTTGTTTCGCCCGCATTTGAAGCTATATCACTTATATCACAAGTATCTCAAGCTGAATCATTTGTGTCGCATGAATTTGAAACTAAACCTTCCACATAGCATTGATTTGAAGCTAAATCATGTGTTTCGCATGGAGTTGAAAGTAGCTCGTTTGTTTTCCCTGCATTTGAAGCTATATCACTTATATCGCATGTAGATGATGCTAAATAATTTATGTCGCATGGATTTGAATCTAAACCTTCTACATCGTATTGATTTGAAGCAAAACCTTCTACATTGCATTGATTTAAAGCTAAACCTTCTACATTGCATTGCTTTGAAGCTAAGCCTTCTACTTCGCATCGATTTGTAGCTTAATCATGTGTTTTGCATGGATTTGAAGCTAACTCGTTTGATTCGTCTGCATTTGAAGCTATATCATTTATATCCCAATTGTTTGAAGCTAAATCATTTGTTTCGCATGGATTTGAAGCTAAACCTTCTACATCGCATTGATTTGAAGCTAAATCATTTGTTTCGCATGGATTTGAAGCTAATCCTTCTACATCGCATTAATTTGAAGCTAAATCATTTGTGTCGCATGGATTTGGTGCTAACTAGTTTGTTCCTCCTGCATTTGAAACTATATCACTTATATCGCAAGTATCTGAACCTAAATCATTTGTTTCGCCTGGATTTGAAGCTCAGACTTCTACTCCGTATTGATTTCAAGCTAATTCACGTGTATCCGATAGATTTTGAAGCTAACTCGTTTGATTCGTCTGCATTTGAAGCTATATCACTTATATCGCATGTATCTGAAGCTAAACCATTTGTTTCGCATGCATTTGAAGCTGAGATATCTAGTTCGCATTGATTTGAAGTTTGATAACGTGTTTTGCATGGAATTGGAGCTAACTCGTTTGTTTCTCCTGCATTTGATGCTGTTTCATTTATATCGAAAGTATTTGAAGCTAAATCATTTGTGTCGCATGGATTTGAAGCTAAGCCTTCTACGTCGCATCGATTTAAAGCCTAACGAAGCTAACTCATTTGTTTCGTCTGCATTTGAAGCTATATCACTCATATTCCAAGTGTTTGAAGCTAAATCATTTGTTTCGAATGCATTTGAAGCTGAACCTAATAAGTCGCATTGATTTGAAGCTAAATCATCTGATTCTCTTGGTTTTGAAGCTAACTCGTTCGTTACGTCTGAATTTGAAGCTATATCACTTACATCGCAAGTATCTGAAGCTAAATCATTGCTTTCGCATCGATTTGAAGCTAAACCTTCACATCGCATTAATTTGAAGCTACACCTTCTACATCGCATTGGTTTGAAGCTCAGTCATATGTTACGCATGGAGTTGAAGGTAGCGCGTTTGTTTCGTCTGCATTTGTCGCTACATCACTTATATCGCAAGTATTTGAAGAAAAATCATGTGTTTTGCAGGGATTTGAAGCTAACTCGTTTGTTTCGTCTGCACTTGAAGCTATATCACTTATATCGCAAGTATCTGAAGCTAAATCATTTGTGTCGCATGGATTTGAAGCTAAGCCTTCTACGTCGCATCGATTTAATGCCTAACGAAGCTAACTCATTTGTTTCGTCTGCATTTGAAGCTATATCACTCATATTCCAAGTGTTTGAAGCTAAATCATTTGTTTCGAATGCATTTGAAGCTGAACCTAATAAGTCGCATTGATTTGAAGCTAAATCATGTGATTCTCTTGGTTTTGAAGCTAACTCGTTCGTTACGTCTGAATTTGAAGCTATATCACTTACATCGCAAGTATCTGAAGCTAAATCATTGGTTTCGCATGGATTTGAAGCTAAACCTTCACATCGCATTAATTTGAAGCTACACCTTCTACATCGCATTGGTTTGAAGCTCAGTCACACGTTTCGCATGGAGTTGAAGGTAGCTCGATTGTTTCGTCTGCATTTGTCGCTACATCATTTATATCGCAAGTATTAGAAGAAAACTCATGTGTTTTGCATGGATTTGAAGTTAACTCGTCTGTTTCGTCTGCATTTGAAGCTATATCACTTATATCTGAAGCTAAATCATTTGTTTCGCATGGATTTGAAGCTAAGCCTTCTACTTCGCATCGATTTAAAGCTAAATGATGTGTTTCACATGGATTTTGCAGCTAACTCGTTTGTTCCATCTGCATTTGAAGCTATATAACTTATATCGCAAGTATCTGAAGCTAAATCATTTGTTTCGCATGGATTTGAAGCTAAGCCTTCTACTTCGCATCGATTTAAAGCTAAATGATATGTTTCACATGGATTTTGAAGCTAACTCGTTTGTTCCGTCTGCATTTGAAGCTATATCACTTATATCCCAAGTGTTTGAAGCAAAATCATTTGTTTCGCATGGATTTGAAGCTAAACCTTCTACATCGCATTGATTTGAAGCTAAATCATTTGTTTCGCATGGATTTGAAGCTAATCCTTCTACATCGCATTGATTTGAAGCTAAATCATTTGTGTCGCATGGATTTGGAGCTAACTAGTTTGTTCCTCCTGCATTTGTAACTATATCACTTATATCGCAATTATCTGAACCTAAATCATTTGTTTCGCCTGGATTTGAAGCTCAGACTTCTACTCCGCATTGATTTCAAGCTAATTCACGTGTATCCGATAGATTTTGAAGCTAACTCGTTTGATTCGTCTGCATTTGAAGCTATATCACTTATATCGCATGTATCTGAAGCTAAATCATTTGTTTCGCATGCATTTGAAGCTGAGATATCTAGTTCGCATTGATTTGAAGTTTGATCACGTGTTTTGCATGGAATTGGAGCTAACTCGTTTGTTTCTCCTGCATTTGATGCTGTTTCATTTATACCGAAAGTATTTGAAGGTAAATCATTTATTTCGCATGGATTTGAAGCTAAGCCTTCAACTTCGTATTGATTTGAAACAAAGTCATTTGATTCGCTTGGATTTGATGCTAACACGTTTGTTTCACATGCAGTTGAAGCTAAATCATGTTTATCACAAGTATCTGAAGCTAAACCATTTGTTTCGCAAGAATATGAAGCTAAACCATGTGTTTCGCATGAATTTGAAGATAAATCATGTGCTTCGCTTGAATTTGAAGCTAACTCGTTTGAGTCGTCTGCACTTGAAGCTATATCACTTATATCGCAAGTATCTGAAGCTTAATCATTTGTGTCGCATGGATTTGAAGCTAAGCCTTCTACGTCGCATTAATTTGAAGCTACACCTTCTACATCGCATTGGTTTGAAGCTCAGTCATATGTTTCGCATGGAGTTGAAGGTAGCTCGTTTGTTTCGTCTGCATTTGTCGCTACATCACTTATATCGCAAGTATTAGAAGAAAAATCATGTGTTTTGCATGGATTTGAAGTTAACTCGTTTGTTTCGTCTGCATTTGAAGCTATATCACTTATATCGCAAGTATCTGAAGCTAAATCATTTGTGTCGCATGGATTTGGAGCTAACTAGTTTGTTCCTCCTGCATTTGCAACTATATCACTTATATCGCAGTTATCTGAACCTAAATCATTTGTTTCGCCTGGATTTGAAGCTCAGACTTCTACTCCGCATTGATTTCAAGCTAATTCACGTGTATCCGATAGATTTTGAAGCTAACTCGTTTGATTCGTCTGCACTTGAAGCTATATCACTTATATCGCATGTATCTGAAGCTAAACCATTTGTTTCGCATGCATTTGAAGCTGAGATATCTAGTTCGCATTGATTTGAAGTTTGATAACGTGTTTTGCATGGAATTGGAGCTAACTCGTTTGTTTCTCCTGCATTTGATGCTGTTTCATTTATATCGAAAGTATTTGAAGCTAAATCATTTGTGTCGCATGGATTTGAAGCTAAGCCTTCTACGTCGCATCGATTTAAAGCCTAACGAAGCTAACTCATTTGTTTCGTCTGCATTTGAAGCTATATCACTCATATTCCAAGTGTTTGAAGCTAAATCATTTGTTTCGAATGCATTTGAAGCTGAACCTAATAAGTCGCATTGATTTGAAGCTAAATCATCTGATTCTCTTGGTTTTGAAGCTAACTCGTTCGTTACGTCTGAATTTGAAGCTATATCACTTACATCGCAAGTATCTGAAGCTAAATCATTGCTTTCGCATCGATTTGAAGCTAAACCTTCACATCGCATTAATTTGAAGCTACACCTTCTACATCGCATTGGTTTGAAGCTCAGTCATATGTTACGCATGGAGTTGAAGGTAGCGCGTTTGTTTCGTCTGCATTTGTCGCTACATCACTTATATCGCAAGTATTTGAAGAAAAATCATGTGTTTTGCAGGGATTTGAAGCTAACTCGTTTGTTTCGTCTGCACTTGAAGCTATATCACTTATATCGCAAGTATCTGAAGCTAAATCATTTGTGTCGCATGGATTTGAAGCTAAGCCTTCTACGTCGCATCGATTTAATGCCTAACGAAGCTAACTCATTTGTTTCGTCTGCATTTGAAGCTATATCACTCATATTCCAAGTGTTTGAAGCTAAATCATTTGTTTCGAATGCATTTGAAGCTGAACCTAATAAGTCGCATTGATTTGAAGCTAAATCATGTGATTCTCTTGGTTTTGAAGCTAACTCGTTCGTTACGTCTGAATTTGAAGCTATATCACTTACATCGCAAGTATCTGAAGCTAAATCATTGGTTTCGCATGGATTTGAAGCTAAACCTTCACATCGCATTAATTTGAAGCTACACCTTCTACATCGCATTGGTTTGAAGCTCAGTCACATGTTTCGCATGGAGTTGAAGGTAGCTCGATTGTTTCGTCTGCATTTGTCGCTACATCATTTATATCGCAAGTATTAGAAGAAAACTCATGTGTTTTGCATGGATTTGAAGTTAACTCGTCTGTTTCGTCTGCATTTGAAGCTATATCACTTATATCTGAAGCTAAATCATTTGTTTCGCATGGATTTGAAGCTAAGCCTTCTACTTCGCATCGATTTAAAGCTAAATGATGTGTTTCACATGGATTTTGCAGCTAACTCGTTTGTTCCATCTGCATTTGAAGCTATATAACTTATATCGCAAGTATCTGAAGCTAAATCATTTGTTTCGCATGGATTTGAAGCTAAGCCTTCTACTTCGCATCGATTTAAAGCTAAATGATATGTTTCACATGGATTTTGAAGCTAACTCGTTTGTTCCGTCTGCATTTGAAGCTATATCACTTATATCCCAAGTGTTTGAAGCAAAATCATTTGTTTCGCATGGATTTGAAGCTAAACCTTCTACATCGCATTGATTTGAAGCTAAATCATTTGTTTCGCATGGATTTGAAGCTAATCCTTCTACATCGCATTGATTTGAAGCTAAATCATTTGTGTCGCATGGATTTGGAGCTAACTAGTTTGTTCCTCCTGCATTTGTAACTATATCACTTATATCGCAATTATCTGAACCTAAATCATTTGTTTCGCCTGGATTTGAAGCTCAGACTTCTACTCCGCATTGATTTCAAGCTAATTCACGTGTATCCGATAGATTTTGAAGCTAACTCGTTTGATTCGTCTGCATTTGAAGCTATATCACTTATATCGCATGTATCTGAAGCTAAATCATTTGTTTCGCATGCATTTGAAGCTGAGATATCTAGTTCGCATTGATTTGAAGTTTGATCACGTGTTTTGCATGGAATTGGAGCTAACTCGTTTGTTTCTCCTGCATTTGATGCTGTTTCATTTATACCGAAAGTATTTGAAGGTAAATCATTTATTTCGCATGGATTTGAAGCTAAGCCTTCAACTTCGTATTGATTTGAAACAAAGTCATTTGATTCGCTTGGATTTGATGCTAACACGTTTGTTTCACATGCAGTTGAAGCTAAATCATGTTTATCACAAGTATCTGAAGCTAAACCATTTGTTTCGCAAGAATATGAAGCTAAACCATGTGTTTCGCATGAATTTGAAGATAAATCATGTGCTTCGCTTGAATTTGAAGCTAACTCGTTTGAGTCGTCTGCACTTGAAGCTATATCACTTATATCGCAAGTATCTGAAGCTTAATCATTTGTGTCGCATGGATTTGAAGCTAAGCCTTCTACGTCGCATTAATTTGAAGCTACACCTTCTACATCGCATTGGTTTGAAGCTCAGTCATATGTTTCGCATGGAGTTGAAGGTAGCTCGTTTGTTTCGTCTGCATTTGTCGCTACATCACTTATATCGCAAGTATTAGAAGAAAAATCATGTGTTTTGCATGGATTTGAAGTTAACTCGTTTGTTTCGTCTGCATTTGAAGCTATATCACTTATATCGCAAGTATCTGAAGCTAAATCATTTGTGTCGCATGGATTTGGAGCTAACTAGTTTGTTCCTCCTGCATTTGCAACTATATCACTTATATCGCAGTTATCTGAACCTAAATCATTTGTTTCGCCTGGATTTGAAGCTCAGACTTCTACTCCGCATTGATTTCAAGCTAATTCACGTGTATCCGATAGATTTTGAAGCTAACTCGTTTGATTCGTCTGCACTTGAAGCTATATCACTTATATCGCATGTATCTGAAGCTAAGTCATTTGTTTCGCATGCGTTTGAAGCTGAGATATCTAGTTCGCATTGATTTGAAGTTTGATCACGTGTTTTGCATGGAATTGGAGGTAACTCGTTT
Source organism: Megalopta genalis (assembly GCF_051020955.1). Taxonomy (NCBI): domain Eukaryota; kingdom Metazoa; phylum Arthropoda; class Insecta; order Hymenoptera; family Halictidae; genus Megalopta; species Megalopta genalis. The sequence goes on from NW_027476488.1 coordinate 188,453, forward strand.
GTTTCTCCTGCATTTGATGCTGTTTCATTTATACCGAAAGTATTTGAAGGTAAGTCATTCGTTTCGCATGGATTTGGAGCTAAACATTCTACTCCGCTTTGATGTGAAGTTAAATCATGTATTTCCATGGATTTCAATTTAACGCGTTTGTTTCGCCTGCATTTGAAGCTGTTTCATATATATATCGCAAGTATTTGAAGGTAACTCATTTATTTCGCATGGATTTGAAGCTAAGCCTTCAACTTCGCATTGATTTGAAACTAAGTCATTTGATTCGCTTGGATTTGATGCTAACACGTTTGTTTCACATGCAGTTGAAGCTAAATCATGTTTATCACAAGTATCTGAAGCTAAACCATTTGTTTCGCAAGAATATGAATCTAAACCATGTGTTTCGCATGAATTTGAAGATAAATTATGTGCTTCGCTTGAATTTGAAGCTAACTCGTTTGATTCGTCTGCACTTGAAGCTATATCACTTATATCGCAAGTATCTGAAGCTAAATCATTTGTGTCGCATGGATTTGAAGCTAAGCCTTCTACATCGCATCGATTTAAAGCTAAATGATGTGTTTCACATGGATTTTGAAGCTAACTCGTTTGTTTCGTCTGCATTTGAAGCTATATCACTCATATCCCAAGTGTTTGAAGCTAAATCATTTGTTTCGAATGCATTTGAAGCTGAACCTAATAAGTCTCATTGATTTGAAGCTAAATCATGCGATTCTCTTGGTTTTGAAGCTAACTCGTTCGTTTCGTCTGAATTTGAAGCTATATCACTTACATCGCAAGTATCTGAAGCTTAATCATTGGTTTCGCATGGATTTGAAGCTACACCTTCTACATCGCATTGGTTTGAAGCTCAGTCACATGTTTCGCATGGAGTTGAAGGTAGCTCGATTGTTTCGTCTGCATTTGTCGCTACATCACTTATATCGCAAGTATTAGAAGAAAACTTATGTGTTTTGCATGGATTTGAAGTTAACTCGTTTGTTTCGTCTGCATTTGAAGCTATATCACTTATATCGCAAGTATCTGAAGCTAAATCATTTGTGTCGCATGGATTTGGAGCTAACTAGTTTGTTCCTCCTGCATTTGCAACTATATCACTTATATCGCAATTATCTGAACCTAAATCATTTGTTTCGCCTGGATTTGAAGCTCAGACTTCTACTCCGCATTGATTTCAAGCTAATTCACGTGTATCCGATAGATTTTGAAGCTAACTCGTTTGATTCGTCTGCATTTGAAGCTATATCACATATATCGCATGTATCTGAAGCTAAATCATTTGTTTCGCATGCATTTGAAGCTGAGATATCTAGTTCGCATTGATTTGAAGTTTGATCACGTGTTTTGCATGGAATTGGAGCTAACTCGTTTGTTTCTCCTGCATTTGATGCTGTTTCATTTATACCGAAAGTATTTGAAGGTAAGTCATTCGTTTCGCATGGATTTGGAGCTAAACATTCTACTCCGCTTTGATCTGAAGTTAAATCATGTGTTTCCATGGATTTCAATTTAACGCGTTTGTTTCGCCTGCATTTGAAGCTGTTTCATATATATATCGCAAGTATTTGAAGGTAACTCATTTATTTCGCATGGATTTGAAGCTAAGCCTTCAACTTCGCATTGATTTGAAACTAAGTCATTTGATTCGCTTGGATTTGATTCTAACACGTTTGTTTCACATGCAGTTGAAGCTAAATCATGTTTATCACAAGTATCTGAAGCTAAACCATTTGTTTCGCAAGAATATGAAGCTAAACCATGTGTTTCGCATGAATTTGAAGATAAATTATGTGCTTCGCTTGAATTTGAAGCTAACTCGTTTGATTCGTCTGCACTTGAAGCTATATCACTTATATCGCAAGTATCTGAAGCTAAATCATTTGTGTCGCATGGATTTGAAGCTAAGCCTTCTACGTCGCATCGATTTAAAGCTAAATGATGTGTTTCACATGGATTTTGAAGCTAACTCATTTGTTTCGTCTGCATTTGAAGCTATATCACTCATATCCCAAGTGTTTGAAGCTAAATCATTTGTTTCGAATGCATTTGAAGCTGAACCTAATAAGTCTCATTGATTTGAAGCTAAATCATGCGATTCTCTTGGATTTGAAGCTAACTCGTTCGTTTCGTCTGAATTTGAAGCTATATCACTTACATCGCAAGTATCTGAAGCTTAATCATTGGTTTCGCATGGATTTGAAGCTACACCTTCTACATCGCATTGGTTTGAAGCTCAGTCACATGTTTCGCATGGAGTGGAAGGTAGCTCGATTGTTTCGTCTGCATTTGTCGCTACATCACTTATATCGCAAGTATTAGAAGAAAACTCATGTGTTTTGCATGGATTTGAAGTTAACTCGTTTGTTTCGTCTGCATTTGAAGCTATATCACTTATATCGCAAGTATCTGAAGCTAAATCATTTGTTTCGCATGGATTTGAAGCTGAGCCTTCTACTTCGCATCGATTTAAAGCTAAATGATGTGTTTCACATGGATTTTGAAGCTAACTCGTTTGTTCCATCTGCATTTGAAGCTATATCACTTATATCCCAAGTGTTTGAAGCAAAATCATTTGTTTCGCATGGATTTGAAAGAAAACCTTCTACATCGCATTGATTTGAAGCTAAATCAAGTGTTTCGCATGCATTTTGAAGCTAACTCGTTTGGTTCCTCGTGCATTTGAATCTATATCACTTTTATCGCACTTGTTTGTTTCGTCTGCATTTGAAAGCTACATCACATATACTCCATGTGTTTGAAGCTAAATCATTCGTTTCGCATGGATTTGAAGCTAATCCTACTACGTCGCATTGATTTTGAAGCTAAATCATGTGTTTCGCTTGGATATTAAGCTAACTCGTTTGTTTCGGCTGCATTTGAAGCTATATCACTTATATCCCAAGTGTTTGAAGCAAAATCATTTGTTTCGCATGGATTTGAAGCTAAACCTTCTACATCGCATTGATTTGAAGCTAAATCATTTGTGTCGCATGGATTTGGAGCTAACTAGTTTGTTCCTCCTGCATTTGCAACTATATCACTTATATCGCAATTATCTGAACCTAAATCATTTGTTTCGCCTGGATTTGAAGCTCAGACTTCTACTCCGCATTGATTTCAAGCTAATTCACGTGTATCCGATAGATTTTGAAGCTAACTCGTTTGATTCGTCTGCATTTGAAGCTATATCACTTATATCGCATGTATCTGAAGCTAAGTCATTTGTTTCGCATGCATTTGAAGCTGAGATATCTAGTTCGCATTGATTTGAAGTTTGATCACGTGTTTTGCATGGAATTGGAGGTAACTCGTTTGTTTCTCCTGCATTTGATGCTGTTTCATTTATACCGAAAGTATTTGAAGGTAAGTCATTCGTTTCGCATGGATTTGGAGCTAAACATTCTACTCCGCTTTGATGTGAAGTTAAATCATGTATTTCCATGGATTTCAATTTAACGCGTTTGTTTCGCCTGCATTTGAAGCTGTTTCATATATATATCGCAAGTATTTGAAGGTAACTCATTTATTTCGCATGGATTTGAAGCTAAGCCTTCAACTTCGCATTGATTTGAAACTAAGTCATTTGATTCGCTTGGATTTGATGCTAACACGTTTGTTTCACATGCAGTTGAAGCTAAATCATGTTTATCACAAGTATCTGAAGCTAAACCATTTGTTTCGCAAGAATATGAATCTAAACCATGTGTTTCGCATGAATTTGAAGATAAATTATGTGCTTCGCTTGAATTTGAAGCTAACTCGTTTGATTCGTCTGCACTTGAAGCTATATCACTTATATCGCAAGTATCTGAAGCTAAATCATTTGTGTCGCATGGATTTGAAGCTAAGCCTTCTACATCGCATCGATTTAAAGCTAAATGATGTGTTTCACATGGATTTTGAAGCTAACTCATTTGTTTCGTCTGCATTTGAAGCTATATCACTCATATCCCAAGTGTTTGAAGCTAAATCATTTGTTTCGAATGCATTTGAAGCTGAACCTAATAAGTCTCATTGATTTGAAGCTAAATCATGCGATTCTCTTGGTTTTGAAGCTAACTCGTTCGTTTCGTCTGAATTTGAAGCTATATCACTTACATCGCAAGTATCTGAAGCTTAATCATTGGTTTCGCATGGATTTGAAGCTACACCTTCTACATCGCATTGGTTTGAAGCTCAGTCACATGTTTCGCATGGAGTTGAAGGTAGCTCGATTGTTTCGTCTGCATTTGTCGCTACATCACTTATATCGCAAGTATTAGAAGAAAACTTATGTGTTTTGCATGGATTTGAAGTTAACTCGTTTGTTTCGTCTGCATTTGAAGCTATATCACTTATATCGCAAGTATCTGAAGCTAAATCATTTGTTTCGCATGGATTTGAAGCTAAGGCTTCTACTTCGCATCGATTTAAAGCTAAATGATGTGTTTCACATGGATTTTGAAGCTAACTCGTTTGTTCCATCTGCATTTGAAGCTATATCACTTATATCCCAAGTGTTTGAAGCAAAAGCATTTGTTTCGCATGGATTTGAAAGAAAACCTTCTACATCGCATTGATTTGAAGCTAAATCAAGTGTTTCGCATGCATTTTGAAGCTAACTCGTTTGGTTCCTCGTGCATTTGAATCTATATCCCTTTTATCGCACTTGTTTGTTTCGTCTGCATTTGAAAGCTACATCACATATACTCCATGTGTTTGAAGCTAAATCATTCGTTTCGCATGGATTTGAAGCTAATCCTACTACGTCGCAATGATTTTGAAGCTAAATCATGTGTTTCGCTTGGATATTAAGCTAACTCGTTTGTTTCGGCTGCATTTGAAGCTATATCACTGATATCGCAAGTATGTGATGCTAAATCATTTGTTTCGCATGGATTTGAAGCTAAACCTTCTACATCGTACTGATTTGAAGCTAAATCATGTGTTTTGCATGGATTTGAAGCTAACTCGATTGTTTCCCCTGCATTTGAAGCTATATCCCTTATATCGCAAGTATCTGCCCCTATACCATATGTTTCGCATGGATTTGTAGATAAACCTCCTACATCGCATTGATTTGAAGCTGAATCATGTGTTTCTCTTGGATATGAAGCTAACTCGTTTGTTTCGTCTACATTTGAAGCTATATCACTTATATCGCAAGTATCTGAAGCTAAATCATTTGTGTCGCATGGATATGAAGCTATATTCCACATAACATTGATTTGAAGCTTAATCATGTGTTTTGCATGGATTTGAAGCTAACTCGTTTGTTTCGCATGCAGTTGAAGCTATATCACATATATCCCAAGTGTTTGAAGCTCAATCATTTGCTTCGCATGGATTTGAAGCTTAACCTTCTACATCGAATTGATTTGAAGCTAAATCATGTGTTTCGCATTGATTTGAAGCTAACTCGTTTGTATCGTGTGCATTTGAAGCTATATCACTTACATAGAAAGTATCTGAAGCTAAATCATTTGTGTCGCATGGATTTGAAGCTAAACCTTCCACATAGCATTGATTTGAAGCTTAATCATGTGTTTTGCATGGAAATTAAGCTAACTCGTTTGTTTGCTCTGCATTTGAAGCTATATCACATGTATCGCATGTATCTGATGCTAAATCATTTGTTTCTCATGGATTTGAAGCTAAGCCTTCTACTTCGTATCGATTTGAAGTTAAATGATATGTATCGCATGGATTTTGAAGCTAACTCGTTCGTTTCGTCTGAATTTGAAGCTATATCACTTACATCGCAAGTATCTGAAGCTAAAACATTGGTTTCGCATGGATTTGAAGCAAAACCTTCACATCGCATTAATTTGAAGCTACACCTTCTACATCGCATTGGTTTGAAGCTCAGTCATATGTTTCGCATGGAGTTGAAGGTAGCTCGTTTGTTTCGTCTGCATTTGTCGCTACATCACTTATATCGCAAGTATTAGAAGAAAAATCAAGTGTTTTGCATGGATTTGAAGTTAACTCGTTTGTTTCGTCTGCATTTGAAGCTATATCACTTATATCGCAAGTATCTGAAGCTAAATCATTTGTTTCGCATGGATTTGAAGCTAAGCCTTCTACTTCGCATCGATTTAAAGCTAAATGATATGTTTCACATGGATTTTGAAGCTAACTCGTTTGATCCGTCTGCATTTGAAGCTATATCACTTATATCCCAAGTGTTTGAAGCAAAATCATTTGTTTCGCATGCAGTTGAAGCTATATCACCTATATCCCAAGTGTTTGAAGCTCAATCATTTGCTTCGCATGGATTTGAAGCTAATCCTTCTACATCGCATTGATTTGAAGCTAAATCATTTGTGTCGCATGGATTTGGAGCTAACTAGTTTGTTCCTCCTGCATTTGCAACTATATCACTTATATCGCAATTATCTGAACCTAAATCATTTGTTTCGCCTGGATTTGAAGCTCAGACTTCTACTCCGCATTGATTTCAAGCTAATTCACGTGTATCCGATAGATTTTGAAGCTAACTCGTTTGATTCGTCTGCATTTGAAGCTATATCACTTATATCGCATGTATCTGAAGCTAAATCATTTGTTTCGCATGCATTTGAAGCTGAGATATCTAGCTCGCATTGATTTGAAGTTTGATCACGTGTTTTGCATGGAATTGGAGGTAACTCGTTTGTTTCTCCTGCATTTGATGCTGTATCATTTATACCGAAAGTATTTGAAGGTAAGTCATTCGTTTCGCATGGATTTGGAGCTAAACATTCTACTCCGCTTTGATGTGAAGTTAAATCATGTATTTCCATGGATTTCAATTTAACGCGTTTGTTTCGCCTGCATTTGAAGCTATATCATTTATATCCCAATTGTTTGAAGCTAAATCATTTGTTTCGCATGGATTTGAATCTAAACCTTCTACATCGCATTGATTTGAAGCTAAATCATGTGATTCGCTTGGATTTGAAGCTAACTCGTTTGCTTCAGCTGCATTTGAAGCTATATCACTTATATCTCAATTGTTTGAAGCTAAATCATTTGTTTCGCATGGATTTGAAGCTAAACCTTCTGCATCGCATTGATTTGAAGCTAAATCATGTGTTTCGCATGGATTTGAATCTAACTCGTTTGTTTCGCCTACATTTGAAACTAGATCATGTTTATCACAAGTATCAAAAGGTAAGCCATTTGTTTCGTTAGAATATGAAGCTAAATCATGTGTTTCGCATGTATTTGATGCTAACTCGTTTGTTTCGGCTGCATTTGTAGCTATATCACATATATCGCAAGTATCTGAAGCTAAATCATTTGTGTTGCATGGATTTGATGCTAAACATTCTACATCGCATTGATTCGAAGCTAAATCATGTGTTTCGCTTGGACTTGTAGCTAACTCGTTTGTTTAGTCTGCATTTGAAGCTATATCACTTATATCCTACGTGTTTGAAGCTAAATCATTTGTTTCGCATGGATTTGAAGCTAAACCTTCTACATCGCATTGATTTGAAGCTAAATCATTTGTTTCGCATGGATTTGAAGCTAATCCTTCTACATCGCATTGATTTGAAGGTAAATCATTTGTGTCGCATGGATTTGGAGCTAACTCGTTTGTTTCTCCTGCATTTGATGCTGTTTCATTTATACCGAAAGTATTTGAAGGTAACTCATTTATTTCGCATGGATTTGTAGCTAAGCCTTCAACTTCGCATTGATTTGAAACTAAGTCATTTGATTCGCTTGGATTTGATGCTAACACGTTTGTTTCATATGCAGTTGAAGCTAAATCATGTTTATCACAAGTATCTGAAGCTAAACCATTTGTTTCGCAAGAATATGAAGCTAAACCATGTGCTTCGCTTGAATTTGAAGCTAACTCGTTTGATTCGTCTGCACTTGAAGCTATATCACTTATATCGCAAGTATCTGAAGCTAAATCATTTGTGTCGCATGGATTTGAAGCTAAACCTTCCACATAGCATTGATTTGAAGCTTAAGCATGTGTTTTGCATGGAAATTAAGCTAACTCGTTTGTTCGCTCTGCATTTGAAGCTATATCACATGTATCGCATGTATCTGATGCTAAATCATTTGTGTCGCATGGATTTGAAGCTAAACCTTCTACATCGCATTGATTTGCAGCTAAATCATGTGCCTCGCATCGATTTGAAGCTAACACGTTTGTTTCGGCTGCATTTGAAGAAATGTCACATACATCGCAAGTATCTGATGCTAAATCATTTGTTTTGCATGGATTTGAAGCTAATCCTTCTACTTCGAATTGATTTGAAGCTAAATCGTATGTTTCCCATGGATTTGAAGCTAACTCGTTTGTTTCGCATGGATTTGAAGCTAAATCTTCCACGTCGCATTGATTTGAAGCTTAATCATGTATTTTGCATGGATTTTAAGCTAACTCGTTTGTTTCCTCTGCATTTGAAGCTATGTAACTTATATCCCAAGTGTTTGAAGCAAAATCATTTGTTTCGCATGGATTTGAAGCTAAACCTTCTACATCGCATTGATTTGAAGCTAAATCATTTGTTTCGCATGGATTTGAAGCTAATCCTTCTACATCGCATTAATTTGAAGCTAAATCATTTGTGTCGCATGGATTTGGTGCTAACTAGTTTGTTCCTCCTGCATTTGAAACTATATCACTTATATCGCAATAATCTGAACCTAAATCATTTGTTTCGCCTGGATTTGAAGCTCAGACTTCTACTCCGCATTGATTTCAAGCTAATTCACGTGTATCCGATAGATTTTGAAGCTAACTCGTTTGATTCGTCTGCATTTGAAGCTATATCACATATATCGCATGTATCTGAAGCTAAATCATTTGTTTCGCATGCATTTGAAGCTGAGATATCTAGTTCGCATTGATTTGAAGTTTGATCACGTGTTTTGCATGGAATTGGAGCTAACTCGTTTGTTTCTCCTGCATTTGATGCTGTTTCATTTATACCGAAAGTATTTGAAGGTAAGTCATTCGTTTCGCATGGATTTGGAGCTAAACATTCTACTCCGCTTTGATCTGAAGTTAAATCATGTGTTTCCATGGATTTCAATTTAACGCGTTTGTTTCGCCTGCATTTGAAGCTGTTTCATATATATATCGCAAGTATTTGAAGGTAACTCATTTATTTCGCATGGATTTGAAGCTAAGCCTTCAACTTCGCATTGATTTGAAACTAAGTCATTTGATTCGCTTGGATTTGATTCTAACACGTTTGTTTCACATGCAGTTGAAGCTAAATCATGTTTATCACAAGTATCTGAAGCTAAACCATTTGTTTCGCAAGAATATGAAGCTAAACCATGTGTTTCGCATGAATTTGAAGATAAATTATGTGCTTCGCTTGAATTTGAAGCTAACTCGTTTGATTCGTCTGCACTTGAAGCTATATCACTTATATCGCAAGTATCTGAAGCTAAATCATTTGTGTCGCATGGATTTGAAGCTAAGCCTTCTACGTCGCATCGATTTAAAGCTAAATGATGTGTTTCACATGGATTTTGAAGCTAACTCATTTGTTTCGTCTGCATTTGAAGCTATATCACTCATATCCCAAGTGTTTGAAGCTAAATCATTTGTTTCGAATGCATTTGAAGCTGAACCTAATAAGTCTCATTGATTTGAAGCTAAATCATGCGATTCTCTTGGATTTGAAGCTAACTCGTTCGTTTCGTCTGAATTTGAAGCTATATCACTTACATCGCAAGTATCTGAAGCTTAATCATTGGTTTCGCATGGATTTGAAGCTACACCTTCTACATCGCATTGGTTTGAAGCTCAGTCACATGTTTCGCATGGAGTTGAAGGTAGCTCGATTGTTTCGTCTGCATTTGTCGCTACATCACTTATATCGCAAGTATTAGAAGAAAACTCATGTGTTTTGCATGGATTTGAAGTTAACTCGTTTGTTTCGTCTGCATTTGAAGCTATATCACTTATATCGCAAGTATCTGAAGCTAAATCATTTGTTTCGCATGGATTTGAAGCTAAGCCTTCTACTTCGCATCGATTTAAAGCTAAATGATGTGTTTCACATGGATTTTGAAGCTAACTCGTTTGTTCCATCTGCATTTGAAGCTATATCACTTATATCCCAAGTGTTTGAAGCAAAATCATTTGTTTCGCATGGATTTGAAAGAAAACCTTCTACATCGCATTGATTTGAAGCTAAATCAAGTGTTTCGCATGCATTTTGAAGCTAACTCGTTTGGTTCCTCGTGCATTTGAATCTATATCACTTTTATCGCACTTGTTTGTTTCGTCTGCATTTGAAAGCTACATCACATATACTCCATGTGTTTGAAGCTAAATCATTCGTTTCGCATGGATTTGAAGCTAATCCTACTACGTCGCATTGATTTTGAAGCTAAATCATGTGTTTCGCTTGGATATTAAGCTAACTCGTTTGTTTCGGCTGCATTTGAAGCTATATCACTTATATCCCAAGTGTTTGAAGCAAAATCATTTGTTTCGCATGGATTTGAAGCTAAACCTTCTACATCGCATTGATTTGAAGCTAAATCATTTGTGTCGCATGGATTTGGAGCTAACTAGTTTGTTCCTCCTGCATTTGCAACTATATCACTTATATCGCAATTATCTGAACCTAAATCATTTGTTTCGCCTGGATTTGAAGCTCAGACTTCTACTCCGCATTGATTTCAAGCTAATTCACGTGTATCCGATAGATTTTGAAGCTAACTCGTTTGATTCGTCTGCATTTGAAGCTATATCACTTATATCGCATGTATCTGAAGCTAAGTCATTTGTTTCGCATGCATTTGAAGCTGAGATATCTAGTTCGCATTGATTTGAAGTTTGATCACGTGTTTTGCATGGAATTGGAGGTAACTCGTTTGTTTCTCCTGCATTTGATGCTGTTTCATTTATACCGAAAGTATTTGAAGGTAAGTCATTCGTTTCGCATGGATTTGGAGCTAAACATTCTACTCCGCTTTGATGTGAAGTTAAATCATGTATTTCCATGGATTTCAATTTAACGCGTTTGTTTCGCCTGCATTTGAAGCTGTTTCATATATATATCGCAAGTATTTGAAGGTAACTCATTTATTTCGCATGGATTTGAAGCTAAGCCTTCAACTTCGCATTGATTTGAAACTAAGTCATTTGATTCGCTTGGATTTGATGCTAACACGTTTGTTTCACATGCAGTTGAAGCTAAATCATGTTTATCACAAGTATCTGAAGCTAAACCATTTGTTTCGCAAGAATATGAATCTAAACCATGTGTTTCGCATGAATTTGAAGATAAATTATGTGCTTCGCTTGAATTTGAAGCTAACTCGTTTGATTCGTCTGCACTTGAAGCTATATCACTTATATCGCAAGTATCTGAAGCTAAATCATTTGTGTCGCATGGATTTGAAGCTAAGCCTTCTACATCGCATCGATTTAAAGCTAAATGATGTGTTTCACATGGATTTTGAAGCTAACTCATTTGTTTCGTCTGCATTTGAAGCTATATCACTCATATCCCAAGTGTTTGAAGCTAAATCATTTGTTTCGAATGCATTTGAAGCTGAACCTAATAAGTCTCATTGATTTGAAGCTAAATCATGCGATTCTCTTGGTTTTGAAGCTAACTCGTTCGTTTCGTCTGAATTTGAAGCTATATCACTTACATCGCAAGTATCTGAAGCTTAATCATTGGTTTCGCATGGATTTGAAGCTACACCTTCTACATCGCATTGGTTTGAAGCTCAGTCACATGTTTCGCATGGAGTTGAAGGTAGCTCGATTGTTTCGTCTGCATTTGTCGCTACATCACTTATATCGCAAGTATTAGAAGAAAACTTATGTGTTTTGCATGGATTTGAAGTTAACTCGTTTGTTTCGTCTGCATTTGAAGCTATATCACTTATATCGCAAGTATCTGAAGCTAAATCATTTGTTTCGCATGGATTTGAAGCTAAGGCTTCTACTTCGCATCGATTTAAAGCTAAATGATGTGTTTCACATGGATTTTGAAGCTAACTCGTTTGTTCCATCTGCATTTGAAGCTATATCACTTATATCCCAAGTGTTTGAAGCAAAAGCATTTGTTTCGCATGGATTTGAAAGAAAACCTTCTACATCGCATTGATTTGAAGCTAAATCAAGTGTTTCGCATGCATTTTGAAGCTAACTCGTTTGGTTCCTCGTGCATTTGAATCTATATCCCTTTTATCGCACTTGTTTGTTTCGTCTGCATTTGAAAGCTACATCACATATACTCCATGTGTTTGAAGCTAAATCATTCGTTTCGCATGGATTTGAAGCTAATCCTACTACGTCGCAATGATTTTGAAGCTAAATCATGTGTTTCGCTTGGATATTAAGCTAACTCGTTTGTTTCGGCTGCATTTGAAGCTATATCACTGATATCGCAAGTATGTGATGCTAAATCATTTGTTTCGCATGGATTTGAAGCTAAACCTTCTACATCGTACTGATTTGAAGCTAAATCATGTGTTTTGCATGGATTTGAAGCTAACTCGATTGTTTCCCCTGCATTTGAAGCTATATCCCTTATATCGCAAGTATCTGCCCCTATATCATATGTTTCGCATGGATTTGTAGATAAACCTCCTACATCGCATTGATTTGAAGCTGAATCATGTGTTTCTCTTGGATATGAAGCTAACTCGTTTGTTTCGTCTACATTTGAAGCTATATCACTTATATCGCAAGTATCTGAAGCTAAATCATTTGTGTCGCATGGATATGAAGCTATATTCCACATAACATTGATTTGAAGCTTAATCATGTGTTTTGCATGGATTTGAAGCTAACTCGTTTGTTTCGCATGCAGTTGAAGCTATATCACCTATATCCCAAGTGTTTGAAGCTCAATCATTTGCTTCGCATGGATTTGAAGCTTAACCTTCTACATCGAATTGATTTGAAGCTAAATCATGTGTTTCGCATTGATTTGAAGCTAACTCGTTTGTATCGTGTGCATTTGAAGCTATATCACTTACATAGAAAGTATCTGAAGCTAAATCATTTGTGTCGCATGGATTTGAAGCTAAACCTTCCACATAGCATTGATTTGAAGCTTAATCATGTGTTTTGCATGGAAATTAAGCTAACTCGTTTGTTTGCTCTGCATTTGAAGCTATATCACATGTATCGCATGTATCTGATGCTAAATCATTTGTTTCTCATGGATTTGAAGCTAAGCCTTCTACTTCGTATCGATTTGAAGTTAAATGATATGTATCGCATGGATTTTGAAGCTAACTCGTTCGTTTCGTCTGAATTTGAAGCTATATCACTTACATCGCAAGTATCTGAAGCTAAAACATTGGTTTCGCATGGATTTGAAGCAAAACCTTCACATCGCATTAATTTGAAGCTACACCTTCTACATCGCATTGGTTTGAAGCTCAGTCATATGTTTCGCATGGAGTTGAAGGTAGCTCGTTTGTTTCGTCTGCATTTGTCGCTACATCACTTATATCGCAAGTATTAGAAGAAAAATCAAGTGTTTTGCATGGATTTGAAGTTAACTCGTTTGTTTCGTCTGCATTTGAAGCTATATCACTTATATCGCAAGTATCTGAAGCTAAATCATTTGTTTCGCATGGATTTGAAGCTAAGCCTTCTACTTCGCATCGATTTAAAGCTAAATGATATGTTTCACATGGATTTTGAAGCTAACTCGTTTGATCCGTCTGCATTTGAAGCTATATCACTTATATCCCAAGTGTTTGAAGCAAAATCATCTGTTTCGCATGCAGTTGAAGCTATATCACCTATATCCCAAGTGTTTGAAGCTCAATCATTTGCTTCGCATGGATTTGAAGCTAATCCTTCTACATCGCATTGATTTGAAGCTAAATCATTTGTGTCGCATGGATTTGGAGCTAACTAGTTTGTTCCTCCTGCATTTGCAACTATATCACTTATATCGCTATTATCTGAACCTAAATCATTTGTTTCGCCTGGATTTGAAGCTCAGACTTCTACTCCGCATTGATTTCAAGCTAATTCACGTGTATCCGATAGATTTTGAAGCTAACTCGTTTGATTCGTCTGCATTTGAAGCTATATCACTTATATCGCATGTATCTGAAGCTAAATCATTTGTTTCGCATGCATTTGAAGCTGAGATATCTAGCTCGCATTGATTTGAAGTTTGATCACGTGTTTTGCATGGAATTGGAGGTAACTCGTTTGTTTCTCCTGCATTTGATGCTGTATCATTTATACCGAAAGTATTTGAATGTAAGTCATTCGTTTCGCATGGATTTGGAGCTAAACATTCTACTCCGCTTTGATGTGAAGTTAAATCATGTATTTCCATGGATTTCAATTTAACGCGTTTGTTTCGCCTGCATTTGAAGCTATATCATTTATATCCCAATTGTTTGAAGCTAAATCATTTGTTTCGCATGGATTTGAATCTAAACCTTCTACATCGCATTGATTTGCAGCTAAATCATGTGCCTCGCATCGATTTGAAGCTAACACGTTTGTTTCGGCTGCATTTGAAGAAATGTCACATACATCGCAAGTATTTGATGCTAAATCATTTGTTTTGCATGGATTTGAAGCTAATCCTTCTACTTCGAATTGATTTGAAGCTAAATCGTATGTTTCCCATGGATTTGAAGCTAACTCGTTTGTTTCGCATGGATTTGAAGCTAAATCTTCCACGTCGCATTGATTTGAAGCTTAATCATGTATTTTGCATGGATTTTAAGCTAACTCGTTTGTTTCCTCTGCATTTGAAGCTATGTAACTTATATCGCATGTATCTGATGCTAAATCATTCGTTTCGCATGGATTTGAAGCTAAACCATCTACATCGCATTGATTAGCAGATAAATCAGGTTCCTCGCATCGATTTGAAGCAAACTCGTTTGTTTCGGCTGCATTTGAAGCTATATCATATATATCGCAAGTATCTGATGCTAAATCAATTGTTTTGCATGGATTTGAAGCTAAACCTTCTACATCGTACTGATTTGATGCTAAATCATGTGTTTTGCATGGATTTGAAGCTAACTCGAATGTTTCCACTGCATTTGAAGCTATATCCCTTATATCGAAAGTATCTGCACCTATATCATTTGTTTCGCATGGATTTGAAGCTAAACCTTCTACATCGCATTGATTTGCTGCTAAATCATATCTTTCGCATGGATTGGAAGCTAACTCGTTTGTTTCGCATGCAGTTGAAGCTGTATCACCTATATCCCAAGTGTTTGAAGGTCAATCATTTGCTTCGCATGGATTTGAACCTAATCCTTCTACGTCGCATTGATTGTGAAGCTAAATCATGTGTTTCGCATGGCTTTGAAGCGAACTTGTTTGTTTCGTCTGCATTTGAAGCTACACCACATATACCCCATGTGTTTGAAGCTAAATCATTCGTTTCGCATGGATTTGAAGCTAAACCTACTACATCGCATTGATTTGAAACTATATCATGTGTTTCGCTTGGATATGAAGCTATCTCGTTTGTTTTGTCTGCATTTGAAGCTACATCACTTATAACGCAAGTATCTGAAGCTAAATCATTGGTTTCGCATGGATTTGAAGCTAAACCTTCACATCGCATTAATTTGAAGCTACACCTTCTACATCGCATTGGTTTGAAGCTCAGTCATATGTTTCGCATGGAGTAGAAGGTAGCTCGTTTGTTTCGTCTGCATTTGTCGCTACATCACTTATATCGCAAGTATCTGAAGATAAATCACTTGTTTCGCATGGATTTGAAGCTAAACCTTCTACATCGTACTGATTTGATGCTAAATCATGTGTTTTGCATGGATTTGAAGCTAACTCGAATGTTTCCACTGCATTTGAAGCTATATCACTTATATCGCAAGTATCTGAAGCTAAATCATTTGTGTCGCATGGATATGAAGCTATATTCCACATAACATTGATTTGAAGCTTAATCATGTGTTTTGCATGGATTTGAAGCTAACTCGTTTGTTTCGCATGCAGTTGAAGCTATATCACCTATATCCCAAGTGTTTGAAGCTCAATCATTTGCTTCGCATGGATTTGAAGCTTAACCTTCTACATCGAATTGATTTGAAGCTAAATCATGTGTTTCGCATTGATTTGAAGCTAACTCGTTTGTATCGTGCGCATTTGAAGCTATATCACTTACATAGAAAGTATCTGAAGCTAAATCATTTGTGTCGCATGGATTTGAAGCTAAACCTTCCACATAGCATTGATTTGAAGCTTAATCATGTGTTTTGCATGGAAATTAAGCTAACTCGTTTGTTTGCTCTGCATTTGAAGCTATATCACATGTATCGCATGTATCTGATGCTAAATCATTTGTTTCTCATGGATTTGAAGCTAAGCCTTCTACTTCGTATCGATTTGAAGTTAAATGATATGTATCGCATGGATTTTGAAGCTAACTCGTTCGTTTCGTCTGAATTTGAAGCTATATCACTTACATCGCAAGTATCTGAAGCTAAAACATTGGTTTCGCATGGATTTGAAGCAAAACCTTCACATCGCATTAATTTGAAGCTACACCTTCTACATCGCATTGGTTTGAAGCTCAGTCATATGTTTCGCATGGAGTTGAAGGTAGCTCGTTTGTTTCGTCTGCATTTGTCGCTACATCACTTATATCGCAAGTATTAGAAGAAAAATCAAGTGTTTTGCATGGATTTGAAGTTAACTCGTTTGTTTCGTCTGCATTTGAAGCTATATCACTTATATCGCAAGTATCTGAAGCTAAATCATTTGTTTCGCATGGATTTGAAGCTAAGCCTTCTACTTCGCATCGATTTAAAGCTAAATGATATGTTTCACATGGATTTTGAAGCTAACTCGTTTGATCCGTCTGCATTTGAAGCTATATCACTTATATCCCAAGTGTTTGAAGCAAAATCATTTGTTTCGCATGCAGTTGAAGCTATATCACCTATATCCCAAGTGTTTGAAGCTCAATCATTTGCTTCGCATGGATTTGAAGCTAATCCTTCTACATCGCATTGATTTGAAGCTAAATCATTTGTGTCGCATGGATTTGGAGCTAACTAGTTTGTTCCTCCTGCATTTGCAACTATATCACTTATATCGCTATTATCTGAACCTAAATCATTTGTTTCGCCTGGATTTGAAGCTCAGACTTCTACTCCGCATTGATTTCAAGCTAATTCACGTGTATCCGATAGATTTTGAAGCTAACTCGTTTGATTCGTCTGCATTTGAAGCTATATCACTTATATCGCATGTATCTGAAGCTAAATCATTTGTTTCGCATGCATTTGAAGCTGAGATATCTAGCTCGCATTGATTTGAAGTTTGATCACGTGTTTTGCATGGAATTGGAGGTAACTCGTTTGTTTCTCCTGCATTTGATGCTGTATCATTTATACCGAAAGTATTTGAATGTAAGTCATTCGTTTCGCATGGATTTGGAGCTAAACATTCTACTCCGCTTTGATGTGAAGTTAAATCATGTATTTCCATGGATTTCAATTTAACGCGTTTGTTTCGCCTGCATTTGAAGCTATATCATTTATATCCCAATTGTTTGAAGCTAAATCATTTGTTTCGCATGGATTTGAATCTAAACCTTCTACATCGCATTGATTTGCAGCTAAATCATGTGCCTCGCATCGATTTGAAGCTAACACGTTTGTTTCGGCTGCATTTGAAGAAATGTCACATACATCGCAAGTATTTGATGCTAAATCATTTGTTTTGCATGGATTTGAAGCTAATCCTTCTACTTCGAATTGATTTGAAGCTAAATCGTATGTTTCCCATGGATTTGAAGCTAACTCGTTTGTTTCGCATGGATTTGAAGCTAAATCTTCCACGTCGCATTGATTTGAAGCTTAATCATGTATTTTGCATGGATTTTAAGCTAACTCGTTTGTTTCCTCTGCATTTGAAGCTATGTAACTTATATCGCATGTATCTGATGCTAAATCATTCGTTTCGCATGGATTTGAAGCTAAACCATCTACATCGCATTGATTAGCAGATAAATCAGGTTCCTCGCATCGATTTGAAGCAAACTCGTTTGTTTCGGCTGCATTTGAAGCTATATCATATATATCGCAAGTATCTGATGCTAAATCAATTGTTTTGCATGGATTTGAAGCTAAACCTTCTACATCGTACTGATTTGATGCTAAATCATGTGTTTTGCATGGATTTGAAGCTAACTCGAATGTTTCCACTGCATTTGAAGCTATATCCCTTATATCGAAAGTATCTGCACCTATATCATTTGTTTCGCATGGATTTGAAGCTAAACCTTCTACATCGCATTGATTTGCTGCTAAATCATATCTTTCGCATGGATTGGAAGCTAACTCGTTTGTTTCGCATGCAGTTGAAGCTGTATCACCTATATCCCAAGTGTTTGAAGGTCAATCATTTGCTTCGCATGGATTTGAACCTAATCCTTCTACGTCGCATTGATTGTGAAGCTAAATCATGTGTTTCGCATGGCTTTGAAGCGAACTTGTTTGTTTCGTCTGCATTTGAAGCTACACCACATATACCCCATGTGTTTGAAGCTAAATCATTCGTTTCGCATGGATTTGAAGCTAAACCTACTACATCGCATTGATTTGAAACTATATCATGTGTTTCGCTTGGATATGAAGCTATCTCGTTTGTTTTGTCTGCATTTGAAGCTACATCACTTATAACGCAAGTATCTGAAGCTAAATCATTGGTTTCGCATGGATTTGAAGCTAAACCTTCACATCGCATTAATTTGAAGCTACACCTTCTACATCGCATTGGTTTGAAGCTCAGTCATATGTTTCGCATGGAGTAGAAGGTAGCTCGTTTGTTTCGTCTGCATTTGTCGCTACATCACTTATATCGCAAGTATCTGAAGCTAAATCACTTGTTTCGCATGGATTTGAAGCTAAACCTTCTACATCGTACTGATTTGATGCTAAATCATGTGTTTTGCATGGATTTGAAGCTAACTCGAATGTTTCCACTGCATTTGAAGCTATATCACTTATATCGCAAGTATCTGAAGCTAAATCATTTGTGTCGCATGGATATGAAGCTATATTCCACATAACATTGATTTGAAGCTTAATCATGTGTTTTGCATGGATTTGAAGCTAACTCGTTTGTTTCGCATGCAGTTGAAGCTATATCACCTATATCCCAAGTGTTTGAAGCTCAATCATTTGCTTCGCATGGATTTGAAGCTTAACCTTCTACATCGAATTGATTTGAAGCTAAATCATGTGTTTCGCATTGATTTGAAGCTAACTCGTTTGTATCGTGCGCATTTGAAGCTATATCACTTACATAGAAAGTATCTGAAGCTAAATCATTTGTGTCGCATGGATTTGAAGCTAAACCTTCCACATAGCATTGATTTGAAGCTTAATCATGTGTTTTGCATGGAAATTAAGCTAACTCGTTTGTTTGCTCTGCATTTGAAGCTATATCACATGTATCGCATGTATCTGATGCTAAATCATTTGTTTCTCATGGATTTGAAGCTAAGCCTTCTACTTCGTATCGATTTGAAGTTAAATGATATGTATCGCATGGATTTTGAAGCTAACTCGTTCGTTTCGTCTGAATTTGAAGCTATATCACTTACTTCGCAAGTATCTGAAGCTAAAACATTGGTTTCGCATGGATTTGAAGCAAAACCTTCACATCGCATTAATTTGAAGCTACACCTTCTACATCGCATTGGTTTGAAGCTCAGTCATATGTTTCGCATGGAGTTGAAGGTAGCTCGTTTGTTTCGTCTGCATTTGTCGCTACATCACTTATATCGCAAGTATTAGAAGAAAAATCAAGTGTTTTGCATGGATTTGAAGTTAACTCGTTTGTTTCGTCTGCATTTGAAGCTATATCACTTATATCGCAAGTATCTGAAGCTAAATCACTTGTTTCGCATGGATTTGAAGCTAAGCCTTCTACTTCGCATCGATTTAAAGCTAAATGATATGTTTCACATGGATTTTGAAGCTAACTCGTTTGATCCGTCTGCATTTGAAGCTATATCACTTATATCCCAAGTGTTTGAAGCAAAATCATTTGTTTCGCATGCAGTTGAAGCTATATCACCTATATCCCAAGTGTTTGAAGCTCAATCATTTGCTTCGCATGGATTTGAAGCTAATCCTTCTACATCGCATTGATTTGAAGCTAAATCATTTGTGTCGCATGGATTTGGAGCTAACTAGTTTGTTCCTCCTGCATTTGCAACTATATCACTTATATCGCAATTATCTGAACCTAAATCATTTGTTTCGCCTGGATTTGAAGCTCAGACTTCTACTCCGCATTGATTTCAAGCTAATTCACGTGTATCCGATAGATTTTGAAGCTAACTCGTTTGATTCGTCTGCATTTGAAGCTATATCACTTATATCGCATGTATCTGAAGCTAAATCATTTGTTTCGCATGCATTTGAAGCTGAGATATCTAGCTCGCATTGATTTGAAGTTTGATCACGTGTTTTGCATGGAATTGGAGGTAACTCGTTTGTTTCTCCTGCATTTGATGCTGTATCATTTATACCGAAAGTATTTGAAGGTAAGTCATTCGTTTCGCATGGATTTGGAGCTAAACATTCTACTCCGCTTTGATGTGAAGTTAAATCATGTATTTCCATGGATTTCAATTTAACGCGTTTGTTTCGCCTGCATTTGAAGCTATATCATTTATATCCCAATTGTTTGAAGCTAAATCATTTGTTTCGCATGGATTTGAATCTAAACCTTCTACATCGCATTGATTTGAAGCTAAATCATGTGATTCGCTTGGATTTGAAGCTAACTCGTTTGCTTCAGCTGCATTTGAAGCTATATCACTTATATCTCAATTGTTTGAAGCTAAATCATTTGTTTCGCATGGATTTGAAGCTAAACCTTCTGCATCGCATTGATTTGAAGCTAAATCATGTGTTTCGCATGGATTTGAATCTAACTCGTTTGTTTCGCCTACATTTGAAACTAGATCATGTTTATCACAAGTATCAAAAGGTAAGCCATTTGTTTCGTTAGAATATGAAGCTAAATCATGTGTTTCGCATGTATTTGATGCTAACTCGTTTGTTTCGGCTGCATTTGTAGCTATATCACATATATCGCAAGTATCTGAAGCTAAATCATTTGTGTTGCATGGATTTGATGCTAAACATTCTACATCGCATTGATTCGAAGCTAAATCATGTGTTTTCGCTTGGACTTGTAGCTAACTCGTTTGTTTAGTCTGCATTTGAAGCTATATCACTTATATCCTACGTGTTTGAAGCTAAATCATTTGTTTCGCATGGATTTGAAGCTAAACCTTCTACATCGCATTGATTTGAAGCTAAATCATTTGTTCGCATGGATTTTGAAGCTAATCCTTCTACATCGCATTGATTTGAAGGTAAATCATTTGTGTCGCATGGATTTGGAGCTAACTCGTTTGTTTCTACCTGCATTTGATGCTGTTTCATTTGTACCGAAAGTATTTGAAGGTAACTCATTTATTTCGCATGGATTTGTAGCTAAGCCTTCAACTTCGCATTGATTTGAAACTAGTCATTTGATTCGCTTGGATTTGATGCTAACACGTTTGTTTCATATGCAGTTGAAGCTAAATCATGTTTATCACAAGTATCTGAAGCTAAACCATTTGTTTCGCAAGAATATGAAGCTAAACCATGTTGCTTCGCTTGAATTTGAAGCTAACTCGTTTGATTCGTCTGCACTTGAAGCTATATCACTTATATCGCAAGTATCTGAAGCTAAATCATTTGTGTCGCATGGATTTGAAGCTAAACCTTCCACATAGCATTGATTTGAAGCTTAAGCATGTGTTTTGCATGGAAATTAAGCTAACTCGTTTGTTCGCTCTGCATTTGAAGCTATATCACATGTATCGCATGTATCTGATGCTAAATCATTTGTGTCGCATGGATTTGATGCTAAACCTTCTACATCGCATTGATTTGCAGCTAAATCATGTGCCTCGCATCGATTTGAAGCTAACACGTTTGTTTCGGCTGCATTTGAAGAAATGTCACATACATCGCAAGTATCTGATGCTAAATCATTTGTTTTGCATGGATTTGAAGCTAATCCTTCTACTTCGAATTGATTTGAAGCTAAATCGTATGTTTCCCATGGATTTGAAGCTAACTCGTTTGTTTCGCATGGATTTGAAGCTAAATCTTCCACGTCGCATTGATTTGAAGCTTAATCATGTATTTTGCATGGATTTTAAGCTAACTCGTTTGTTTCCTCTGCATTTGAAGCTATGTAACTTATATCGCATGTATCTGATGCTAAATCATTCGTTTCGCATGGATTTGAAGCTAAACCATCTACATCGCATTGATTAGCAGATAAATCAGGTTCCTCGCATCGATTTTGAAGCAAACTCGTTTGTTTCGGCTGCATTTGAAGCTATATCATATATATCGCAAGTATCTGATGCTAAATCAATTGTTTTGCATGGATTTGAAGCTAAACCTTCTACATCGTACTGATTTGATGCTAAATCATGTGTTTTGCATGGATTTGAAGCTAACTCGAATGTTTCCACTGCATTTGAAGCTATATCCCTTATATCGAAAGTATCTGCACCTATATCATTTGTTTCGCATGGATTTGAAGCTAAACCTTCTACATCGCATTGATTTGCTGCTAAATCATATCTTTCGCATGGATTGGAAGCTAACTCGTTTGTTTCGCATGCAGTTGAAGCTGTATCACCTATATCCCAAGTGTTTGAAGGTCAATCATTTGCTTTCGCATGGATTTGAACCTAATCCTTCTACGTCGCATTGATTGTGAAGCTAAATCATGTGTTTCGCATGGCTTTGAAGCGAACTTGTTTGTTTCGTCTGCATTTGAAGCTACACCACATATACCCCATGTGTTTGAAGCTAAATCATTCGTTTCGCATGGATTTGAAGCTAAACCTACTACATCGCATTGATTTGAAACTATATCATGTGTTTCGCTTGGATATGAAGCTATCTCGTTTGTTTTGTCTGCATTTGAAGCTACATCACTTATAACGCAAGTATCTGAAGCTAAATCATTGGTTTCGCATGGATTTGAAGCTAAACCTTCACATCGCATTATTTGAAGCTACACCTTCTACATCGCATTGGTTTGAAGCTCAGTCATATGTTTCGCATGGAGTAGAAGGTAGCTCGTTTGTTTCGTCTGCATTTGTCGCTACATCACTTATATCGCAAGTATTAGAAGAAAAATCAAGTGTTTTGCATGGATTTGAAGTTAACTCGTTT
Organism: Megalopta genalis; assembly: GCF_051020955.1. Classification (NCBI taxonomy): domain Eukaryota; kingdom Metazoa; phylum Arthropoda; class Insecta; order Hymenoptera; family Halictidae; genus Megalopta; species Megalopta genalis. Next base: position 211,676 of record NW_027476488.1, read on the forward strand.
GTTTCGTCTGCATTTGAAGCTATATCACTTATATCGCAAGTATCTGAAGCTAAATCATTTGTTTCGCATGGATTTGAAGCTAAGCCTTCTACTTCGCATCGATTTAAAGCTAAATGATATGTTTCACATGGATTTTGAAGCTAACTCGTTTGATCCGTCTGCATTTGAAGCTATATCACTTATATCCCAAGTGTTTGAAGCAAAATCATTTGTTTCGCATGCAGTTGAAGCTATATCACCTATATCCCAAGTGTTTGAAAGCTCAATCATTTGCTTCGCATGGATTTGAAGCTAATCCTTCTACATCGCATTGATTTGAAGCTAAATCATTTGTGTCGCATGGATTTGGAGCTAACTAGTTTGTTCCTCCTGCATTTGCAACTATATCACTTATATCGCAATTATCTGAACCTAAATCATTTGTTTCGCCTGGATTTGAGCTCAGACTTCTACTCCGCATTGATTTCAAGCTAATTCACGTGTATCCGATAGATTTTGAAGCTAACTCGTTTGATTCGTCTGCATTTGAAGCTATATCACTTATATCGCATGTATCTGAAGCTAAATCATTTGTTTCGCATGCATTTGAAGCTGAGATATCTAGCTCGCATTGATTTGAAGTTTGATCACGTGTTTTTGCATGGAATTGGAGGTAACTCGTTTGTTTCTCCTGCATTTGATGCTGTATCATTTATACCGAAAGTATTTGAAGGTAAGTCATTCGTTTCGCATGGATTTGGAGCTAAACATTCTACTCCGCTTTGATGTGAAGTTAAATCATGTATTTCCATGGATTTCAATTTAACGCGTTTGTTTCGCCTGCATTTGAAGCTATATCATTTATATCCCAATTGTTTTGAAGCTAAATCATTTGTTTCGCATGGATTTGAATCTAAACCTTCTACATCGCATTGATTTTGAAGCTAAATCATGTGATTCGCTTGGATTTGAAGCTAACTCGTTTGCTTCAGCTGCATTTGAAGCTATATCACTTAATATCTCAATTGTTTGAAGCTAAATCATTTGTTTCGCATGGATTTGAAGCTAAACCTTCTGCATCGCATTGATTTGAAGCTAAATCATGTGTTTCGCATGGATTTGAATCTAACTCGTTTGTTTCGCCTACATTTGAAACTAGATCATGTTTATCACAAGTATCAAAAGGTAAGCCATTTGTTTCGTTAGAATATGAAGCTAAATCATGTGTTTTCGCATG